>NW_024350319.1:9470629-9535993 GCF_902729225.1 Pteropus medius | reverse complement strand
TCCCTCCCTTCCTTATTGTCAGTACAATTCCTATATTTTGATCTCAATAAAGTTTTGCTGAAAGAAAGTACTGATCTAGGACAGGGACAGCTCAGAGAGAGGGACCATAGCTTAGTGGCTATCATAACAGCTCTTGCTCAGGCATAGATTATCACTATGGTTTGGTGTCAGGACTAGGAGATTCAAGAAACAGTTGATAGAATTAGAATGCCTTTTGCTGTATTCTTTTTGCTCACGATGCTCCTTTAAGTTTCAATTAAGTTTTATTATTGCCTCCATTACCTATTTTATATCTATACCTTCCTTGTCCACGCCAACCTTCCCAATGTCCCTTCACTGCTTTATTTTTCTTCATTGCACTTAATAACATCCAACATACTATATATTACTTATGTTATTTTTTGTCTCACCCCCATTTCCTGCTAGAATGTAAGTTTCATGAGTTTTTTTTTAATTCGATTGTTTACTGCTAATATCTCCAGAGCTTAAAAAATGGTTTGGCACATGGCAGGCACTCAGTGTTATTGAACGTGTTACTTAATTTGTTTTGCCCTTTATATCTGGATCCCATCAAAAGCATTCTGAGCAGATCACCTTGCATCTTAGAAAACAACAGACGATATCAAGAATTCAGGAAATAAAGATGGGAAAGGATGAACTCAAGAAATATCCAGGAAGTTGAATTCAAAGAATTTGACAATTCAATAAATGTTTGGAAAAAGGGAAGAGAAGGAAATTGAAGATGATTCAGATTTGCAGACTGACTGAGAAGGAAAAGTAGGAGCTACTGGCAAGACTAAAACCAGGAATACTAGCAAGGGATCAGGTTTAGAGATTAACTGAATGTTCTAGAAACTGATTAATAGTATAATTATCATTCCCTATAAAATACAACTTTGCTCCATAATATGGTATTTTGAAAAAAGCAGAGAAATGTGATAAACATTACATTGCAAATAACATTTAAGCCATCAGTACACACATATGAGACAATACCATACGGGAAGGCAAGACAGGCAGAACAAAGAAACTCTGACTTTGATAGATTAAACTCTTGACTTGATAAATGGTTCATGCAGATCAGTAACGGGAAATCCTACGTGCCAACACAAAGAGCCAAAAATAATCTTGTAGTTTAAAAGAATAAATGAATGGTACGGCACTCTGAGCTTGGAAAAGCCTCAGCTGTGATCATGAAATATGTATCAAGAGCATTGGCTCTCTGGGTGATATGTAAAGTTTCCTCTCTGCCTGTGGTGGAAGCTATTTTTTCTGATAAGAATAGGCCAGATTCAGATTACAGATTCTACATTTTATAATTCTTCTAGCATAAATTGTTGCAAACCAAGCAAAATCCAGAATATACTTTTTCTTGGTTAGTGAAGGAGGTGGCAGTCTATAAAAGGAAATGAGCCAGCAGATTCATCCTCTTTATCACAAAGAGAAATCACAATGCATATCTCAAAGCGGAACAAAAATATCAGATATCGGAGAAAGGACTGAAAAGGAAATACGCTAAACTGGAAATTTCTTGGGAATGTGCATAATTTTCATTTTATTTCTTTACGACAAATACATATTATTCTTCAATTGGAAAAAAATAAAATATTTCTTTAAAAGATTGATCACTGATCCGAAGCTGCTTGGCAATAAAGTCATTTTTGAGAACTTCTGACACCATGGCGTGTCTGAATGAAGAAATTAATCAGGAGGAAAGGATTTTTTATATCAATCCAAGTCATTTTGAGTTTAAGCGAAACAGAATCCACATGATTGTTTTGGAAACAACAAAATCATAGGCAATTCTAATCACCCTGATGAGATGCTAAATACACTAAATTAAATTAAATTAGTTTATACTTCTTAAATTCTGTTTTAGTCAATAAAGTCAGCCTCTTCATCCCCAAATCATTTCACATAATTTAATATTTACCTCTTAAATTTTTCCTTCTTATCTCTGTAAGAGTTGACAAAACAGTTTTGCTTTGTTTCATTTTGATTTGTTTGGCTTTGTTTTAAAGGACAATAACAATAAAAATAAAGAAAAGTAGAAGAATGCAAGGGGTAAATAACCAACCTGATAGCTATAGATAAATGCAGAATTGTTAGTACTGGCTGTACTCCCCAAACCAATATTCATAAAAGTTCTAGACCAACACTGGCAAAGCATAACTAATCATATTTAAAAGGAAATAAAAAAGAAACTTCGCTATTGACCCATCCACTCAGACAAACACCTCACCAAATTCCATAAAATTTTACATACATAAAACCTGATCTGATTTTAAAACCAACCAACCAATCGATCAACAAAAACTTCCAAATACAGCACACTCTTAGCATTAAATATTTAAGATTCATCATTTGGATCTATGAGAATTAAGCCAAAAGTCCATTATATAAAATACACACACAAATAACTATTGTGGGACAGGTGCTGTTGTAGCTATTGAGGATGCAAAAGTACCTTCTTTTATGGAGCTGACAAGACAGAAGTAGAAGGCCAACAGGAAAGAAAGAGTAATACCTAAAACTAAGATAAACTCTAAGACCACTATATAGGACAGGTGGCAGCTCAGTGGGTAGGCAGGTGATTGAGGCCTCAGGGACCAGACTGGAACTGGCAGGACCAACCAAGCATCTTAGGACAGTCAAAATGGCTTAGTACTCACTGGGGCAACCTCTGTGAGTCTGTAACAATGACAGCATCAGGAGCAGGACAGTTACCTGAAAGAAGAAGAAGGTGGATGCTTGGCAGGACCCAAGTTTAAGCAGCACCTCCACTGCCACAGCCCCTCTCAAAGTGAAAGATGCCACTCTGGCCTTGGTGTTGTTTGAAGAAAGGCTGGGAACAAGGTGAACCTGGCACAGCTGTACAAGGACAAGAAAAGTGTCCCTACTGTGGGATGTCTCAAGACTCACATGTGATGTTGGTGAAGTAGGATGAGGCTTTGGAGGTCAAGGGCATCCAAGTCTGTGTCTTAGTGTCAGTGTCTTTGTGACCGGCAAGTGAGGATAAACCCACAATATGGAAGACAAAGTTCAGCTCCTGGATGACCCCATCGGGGGCCTTTGGGAAGAAGACAGATTTATTATTAGATAAGTCTATGGAGCTAGATAAATAACTCAAGAGGTTCTCCGTGGTGACAGACAATGGCAAGGTAAAGGCCCTGAACATGGAGCCCAAGGGTACAAGCCTCACCTGCAACCTGGCCCCAACATCATCTCGCAGCTCTGAGGCCTATGCCCAGATGCCCTCCTTCTATACCTTCCTGTCTCACTTGCCCAGTCATGGGCAGGGGGCCCCAGCCCCAAATCAAATGGGGCCCCCCAACTGAAATCTTTTATTTTTTAACTCTATTTGTTTGTTTATTTCAACATTTTATTTCTTTTTCCCCCTCCCCCTCACCCCTTCTCTCTGGTAACCACTAGTCTATTGTCCATGTCCACGAGTCTCTGTTTGTTTGTCCTGTTCATTTGTTGCATTTAGGTTTCTATCCCACATATAAGTGATATCATGTGATTTTCAACTTTTTCTGTCTGGCTTATTTCACTTAGCATGATTATCTTGAGGTCCATCCATGTTGTTGCAAATGGCAGTATTTCATCTCTTCTTATGGATGAGTAATATTCCATTGTATATATGTACCACAGCTTCTTTAGTCAATCATCTATCGTAGGACACTTCGCATGCTTCCATGTCCTGGCCACGGTGAATAATGCTGCTATGAACATCGATGTGCAAATATCTTTTCAGATATGGGTTTTCAAGTCTTTGGGGTAAATACCCAGTAGAGGGACCAACTGGAATCTTGACCATAATCTGCAATAATCATTCTTGTTCAAATCAAACAAAAACTGGACTTGGTAACTTAACAGTCACTGGAGGAGAGGGATCAATATTAGACATAGTGGCAGAAGGGACGACCTCTTTGAGGAAGTGTCAACTGAGCTGAGATCTTTCAGAGAAGAATGGCCACCACAGCTTGAAAAGTGTCCAAGTAGAGAAAACGGCAAGCAACCTTGTGGCAGAAACATGTGCAGCACGTTCTGGGAATAAAAGGAGGCCAGTATGGCAGGGTTTCTTATTGGCCATGATAAGGAGGTTGGCGTTTGTTCTGACTACAATGAAAGGCCAATAGAGACTTTAAGGAGAGGAGTCAAGCAATTCGATTTATATTTGTAAGAGCTCTCTTTTGGCAGCTCTGTGGTGAAAGCTGGTTTTGTTCTGGATAATTGCAAGAAGTAGGAAGATTTGGAGATACAACTGGATGGCATACGGATGGACGGGATGTGGAGGAAGGCAGGCTGTTAAATCTCTAGGATGCCTTTTAGGTTTTTGGCTTGCAAAACTGAGTAGAGGTCTGTGACATTACTGAAATGGGAAGGAATGGGGGTGGGGGGGAAAGCAGGTATGAAGAAGTAACTATTTTGAACATGCACCTACCTAATTGAGATAACTATTACACAACCATATGGAAGTGTCCAGCAAACAATGGGATATACAAGTTAAGAACTTGCAGAAGGCATTGTGGCTGGAGGTATAAAGTTGAAAGAAATTAAAAATGTTATCAATAAAAAATTTAGGGCATACATTTCTTTGGAAAAAAATTCTTTAAAGTGTTTAATAAATACAACGATATGCTACATAATCTGTTCCCAAGCTGAACAAGAAGATAGAAAGTTATCCAACTCATTTCATAAAGCTAGCATAAAGCTAACGCCGAAACTTGACGGTTAATACACAAAAAAGAAATCTCGCATATGATTATAGACATGCACATCCAAAAGAAATACTAGCAAATTAATCCCTCATCACAAGCTGATTAGTATGCACAATCCAGGACAAATCGGCCTTACTTCTCAATGCTAACTTACACTCTGAACTTTCAAACTTTCACTTTTCTTAGTCACATGAGCAAGGAGTTAGAGAGAATGTAATGCTGCAAATCCTTATAACTATAAAAGTGAAAAATGTGTCAGAAAATTGAGATGTGGTGTTTAAAATAGTGTGATCATATATTAGAACAGTAATGCTTAGAAAAGCTCCAGTAACCAAGTGTTTGCTTCACAACTGCCAGTCTCTGTATTAGTGTAAGCACTAAAAGACTGTATGACACTAATATTTCATTTTTCGATGAGATAAAACAATACTTTGATACATTATCATAATTGTAATCGTCACAGAATTGGCATAATAGAAAGCTTATCTAAGAAGCTGGAAATTGTGTTTGTTTTCAACCTGTCTTGGTTTAAAAATCTAAGACATGATTCTCACATTTATCCATCTTATTGATGATTCTTTATTAGATTACTAATTGCACTTGAGCTGAAGAAACCTGGTTCAAACTAATGCTTTTGAAATGTGTCACTCGAAGCACATTTGAATGTTTTTTTTTCTTTATTCTTATTAACTCTGGGCTGTTAGATCTTTAAAAAATTAAAGCTTTAAAAATTCTCTTTTTGAATTCAGTACTTGGTAAATCTTGTGAAGGACATGTAAACGTTCAATATGTTAATCTACTATAAACTGTTTTACTTTCTGGGCTTTAAATGGATTAAATTTTTCTTCAAATTTTTATATTGAAAAAAATTTAAACCAACAGAAAAATTACGTGAATAAGAGAATGAACATCTGTACTCTGCACCTAGATTCAACAATTGTTAACATCGTGCCACATTTACTTTACATCCATCTATCTGTCATCTCTCTCTCTCTCTCTCTCTCTCTAATCTTTCTATATTTCTCTATATATGTACTTTTGCTAAACTATCTACATAAACCAATATACATGGTCCTTCAGCATGTATATTGTACATATGATAGCTCTTTATGTAAGCACAATATAACTATCAAATTCAGGAAATCTAATATTGAAACAGTAATATTTTCTAATATACAGTCCCCTCAAATCTGGCTAATCAACACTATAATATAAATCTTGCTTATTGGCTTTCAACTTTTATAAACAAGTTCTGTATAAAACCTGGAAACTTTAAATACAGTTATAGAACAAAACATTGCAACCTTGACAACATAAAAGAGAAGGGAGGGGAGCTAAAATGCTCATCTTGGTGGCTAGAGAAGAGAAATGGAATTCATTGGTGCCTAAAGGTGATGGAACAGAAAACACAAGAATAGAAGTCTTAGTATTTAAAATTAAAAAGAAAACAGAAGAAGCAAAATACTAATATAACCCTCAAACTTTGGTAAGGAAAGGAGAAAAAATATGGTAGGGAGAAGAAATGAGCTAAGTCCTCCTTCTTCAGAGAGGTGAGTCAACAAATAATATCTAAAGCAGGTAAATCAAGGAATAGTAAAATAAGGGGAAAAAGCAGGATGATTCCATCTCAAAATATTAATCTAGTTGCTCTCCGTGCATTTCCTTTCAGATCTTTTGTCTCACTCGTACCCCAAAGAACTATTTTTCTCCTCCCATGCTTACTTCAGCCCATACCACCAAGTAAAACAAAAGTTCGAAGAGCCAGACTAGGAGGTTTACAGTCCTTTTCTTCTTGTAGAGGCTAAATAAGACTGGACATGGAGAATAGTGTGAAAGAAAGCAAGGGGCGACACAGTAAAAGGAAAGGAAGACATCCTGGGGGAACAGAAAAGAAACCTACTCCCACAGAAATCTGGAAAGCAGTGCAGAAGGGATTTGGAAGATTATCTGTCTTTGCGTGTGGACTCCCCCATGCCGATTCATCCCCCTAGACAGCAGGTCTGGAGGTCAACAATCGTGGACACTTGTAAAACCCTCACTTGAAAAAGGGTAAGAGGGAACACTGTCCCTGACCAAGGTGAACCTGGACTGACCCAGCAGGGAATTTCCCTGTGAGACTACAGTGGTGGGTGCAGCATTAAAAAATACAAAATACCTATATTTTTTAATGCTATATAGACAGCTATTGGAAGAACTGAATTTCAGTTCTACCACATAAAAAAAAAATTAAGGCTCTGGAAAATATGACAGAAGAACAGAAGTAGCATGGGGAATTGCTGCTTTTTATTTCAGCTCCTCTGCACTATTTGAGTCTTTACTATGTACATTTATTATTTTGTGAACTTTTTAAAGAAAAGTTTCATTACTGAATATCTACTATGAGCCAAGTACTATGTTAGGTGCCTTAAATACATCCTTTTACTTATTCTTCAAAATATTTAAGTATCGTATATATGAAGTTAGGGGTTTGATATTGATTTAATGAATAGATTCCTAAATAAATGCACAGGGCACATCTACAGTTGGGCTTGAATAAATTGACAAATGTTGCATAAAAATCTTCAAAAATTTCAGAATTCCGATCTTGTTCACTAACCACCTCATCATGTATATGAGCCTTCTGCCTGGATTGTAGAAAATTGGCATGAGCTTTTTTAAAGTTTTTATTTTTCAGGAAAGAAAAAAATGAAAAATCTACCCTATATTGATAATTTCAATCTCTGTAGCCTCACTGTCTTGGAAGTTCTCAATCTCTAGTGGTTTGAAGGACAGGCGGTTCTTCCTGAGTTAGAAAACCTTAAATTAGAATGAATAAATGGAAACTTGGCAAAGCACTTCTGAAAGGTTGCCAACCTTTGCTCAGCTGCCTTTTCCACATCAACATTCATGTGCAAAGAAAATCAGAATACAATAGTTGCCAGAAAGATATTTCGACAATCTAAAATGTAGAAAAATCACAGGTGGTCTCTCACACTAAATTAGACTTTTAGGGTAAATCAATAGGGTCAGAAAGTGCACAAGATAGTAAAACTGCTGACTAGACAGTTAGTGCTAAATAATAAGTTATTTCTATCTGTAACACAGTGTAGAAAGTTAGAAAATAAATAACAAGATGTCATTTTTCAAATGTATTCATCATGGGCCGTTTTAATTTGTTAAGGTTCTCTAATAGAATATTTTTCATGGTAAACACTTGTTTTCAGAGCTTCTAGTTGGTAAGCTTCTAGGAAAAACAAAGAAAATTCTCTTATTATACAGTTACTGCCACTGTTTGAGAAGATATTAAAATTAAATGTTGTCAATAGATTGTAAAGTTCCATTTTCTTTACTAAGTTCCTTAAATGAAAATCAAGCACCAGTGATAAAAACTAATATTTGTTAAACACAACATAACAGACACCATGCTAAGCATTTTATATATATTGCTTCATCTACTCCTCAAATACTCTGAGATAAAAAGTACTGATATGGCCTCATTTGTTTATATGGTTAAGCAACTTGACCAAGATGACTGTACTAATTTGGATTCTCCAGAGAAACAGAGCCATAAGAGAGAGGAATGGATAGATGGATGGATGAATGGATGGATGGACGGACAGACAGACAGACAGACAGATATTCATCTATCTATCTATCTATCTATCTATCTATCTATCTATCTAGGCTTAGATAGATATAGATATATGTAGATATAGACATATAGAAAGACTTATCATAAGGAATTGGCTCACATGATTATTATGGCTAAGAAGTTCAAGATCTATAGTCAGTAAATTGGAGATCATGAGAGCTGATGGTATAAGTTCCAGTCTGAGTTCAAGTACAAAGGCAGGAAGACCAATGTTCCATGTAAAAGACAGTCAGGCAGAGAGAGAGAATTCTTATACAGGCTTTTTTTCTCTTCAGGCACTCAACAGATTGAATAAGGCCTACCAACATTGGGGAGGGCAATCTGCTTTACTCACTTTACTGATTCAAATGTTTAATCTCATACAGAAACATTCTCACAGACACACCCAAAATAATGTTTAACCAAATATCTGGGCATCTCATGGCCCAGTCAAGTTGACACATAAAATTAATCATTACTATCACAGAGCAAGTAAGTGGTAGAGCAAGAGCTCGAATCCAGGCGGTCCAACTTCAGAGCTCTGGTTCCTAACCACACTAGAATATACCCTTCTCATACCTAGTAAGCAAAAAAACAGTGAACCTTATTACAAGTAGTAGATTTCATCAGGGGTAGCCAAATAGGAACTAGATAGCTTGTAGGATTCAGCAGGATTTAAATAGCGCAGATGCCAGCAATTCCTCGCTAGACCACTTTGTATCATATTATCATTCTATTCCATTGCATTCCACTCTATTGTTATATGTATATATAACAATATATATATATATATACATATATATAACTATGTATAACATTATATATATATATATAAAAACAATAGAAGTATGTTTTAATTTGTCATATATATGACAAAGTTAAAAACATAATTATTCTCATACAAATACGTAAGGGGCACGTGTCAAAGTTATATTAAAATAACTAATGAAGACAACAAAGCTGATTCAAAAGACGATATAAAAAACTGACAGTAGGTAGGTAAATAGATGGATGGATGGATGGATAGATGGATGGATGGATGGATGAATGGATGGAAAAAGAGATTTCTGGAACAGCATTTCTAAGATATATATCTCAAACTGCTTAATGGTTTAGAGAGCAGTAAAACCCTAACATTTGGAAGTTATTTTTTCCTGTGTTAGAAATCATTTGCCTGTCTATTGGACAGTAGTGGTTTTCATCTTCCTAGTTTTCTACATGTAAACATCAACTTTATAGTCTTGACTGTAATCAATGGCAAATACTAAGCTAAATAAAATTAGCTTAATTGGAGGGCTTGTTGGATAATGCTCTAATATCACAGTGAAAAGATAAGCAGTCATTGTTTTGTCTCATTTCCAAACTTTAGATCCTCTTTCCTAAAAAATAACTTATGAACATTTCAACCAAACTTTCTCTGCATATATAATAATTATGATTATGATAACAGTAATCTCCCTAGTGCTTACTGAATTCTCACCATGGGCCAGGAACTGTGATAACCCACCCTGTGGCATAGGTGCCCTGACGGTATGGAAATCCCCTGGGGAACCACTTAGCACAGTGGTTAAATGCATTGGCCCTGGACACTGGCAGATTTCTATTTGAAGCTGGCTACCACCTCCTATCTATGAACTTAGAAAACTTACTTACCTGATGTAAGCTAAATTTTTCTCTTTCATACAATGAGTAATGAAAAGCTGCATCCACCTTCTCGGACTTTTGTGAGGATATAGTATTCATGCATCTACTGTGAATCAAAAAGAAAGCTGACATAGTCCCTGTACTTACTAGTCTAGAGTCAAAAGACAAATAACTGACACAAAATAATATTATGTGCCAGGTGAAGATAAGTAGTATAGAGAAAATTAAATCAGAGTGGGTAACAGGAGAAGTGATGGCAGTGGGGAGTTGACATTTTATAGGGGATTGTCATGGGGAACTTTTGCTCAGGACCTGAAGGAAGAAGTATCCCAAACGAAGCAGGGAGAAAGTCACGAGGACCTGGGCGATGATTGTTCCAGGAAAAACAAGAGCCAGTGCAAAGGCCCTGAGGCAGGACATTGAGTTTGGTCAAGAATAGCAAGGAGTCCACTGAGGTTAGAACGGAGGCAGCAAGGGAGAGAGTAGGAACAAACATTTTCAGAAGTGGGGGTGGGGAGTGGATCCCATAAGGATACTGGTTTTTACTCTGAGTAACATGAGACCTGTTTGAAGAATTCTGAGCATAGGAATGACAGGATTTACCTTCAACTGAAAGGAACATGTGGAGAAGATAATCTATATAAAACTTTTAGCATAGTGTTTAATAAATGTTATTGTATTATTACAGTTATAATCAGAATAGTATTCCAAGGTAGAAGTACTACCATGCTAGCGTTTTCACAAACTTGACTGTTAAAATCTCTCTCAGTATAAGATATACCAATATTTAACAGGCTTGTTTACCCACTGCTTCTACTCTCCTTTGTGGTTTCATTCATTCTTTTAATTCCTTTCTTCTCCTGTCTCTTTTCCTCTCTACACCGTCCTCTCTCTATGCCTCTGATGTCTAGCCTTGCCTTCTCCCTCCTTCTGTATTACAGCAGTCCCCTCATCTGCAGTTTCACTTTCCTCTGTTTCAGTTATCCGTGATCAAGTTCGGTCTAAAAAGATTAAGTGAAAAATTCCAGAAGTAAACAATTTGCAAATTTTAAATCACGCGCCATTCTGAATAGCATGAAGAAATCTCATGCCGTCCCACTCCAACCCACTCAGGATGTGACTCATCCCTTTGTCCAGTGTATCCACACTGTGTAAACTTCTCACCCACTAGTTACTTAGTAGCTGTCTCGGTTATCAGAGCGACTGTTGTGGTATCACAGTGCTGGATGGGTCATGATGAAAGGTTAGAGCTGGGTGTAGTGTGTGACAGAGAAAGGCAGCGAAAGAGACTAGGGGCACCCAATCAGGGAAGGGAGAAACGTGAGCTATTACCTTCTCCTACTTCACAATGTTTATAGCTCTCACCCTCACTGAGTGCACTGAGGAGAAGAAAGATGGGGAACCACAAGAGAATATTTACTCAGCCCTTATTATTCGCCAGCATGGAACTCATTTTTTATGCACATTTTCTCATTTAAATCTCACAACAACCCTGTAAAGTATATCATATTATTCCAGGTCTGGCAGTTTTCAAAATTCTTGATATTTCTTTTATGCCATACTCCTCTCTAGGGGCAAAAATAAATAGCTTAGTGTAGGGAAAATAGGATTCACTGAACACCTAGTTACTCTTCTAAGGCACTGGGGACATCGTCATCGTCAATAAAATGGACAAAATGCAGGTTCGTACAGAGCTCGCATTCTAGTGGGGAAGACAGACAATTAACCAGATAAATAAACAAATTAGAAACTATGTAAGATATTAGTAGAAGCTAAGAACAAAAATAATGCAGAGAAAGGGAATATAAAATGCAGGAGGCAGGGGGTTGTTGGGAAGGGGGACCAGGGTAAGTCTCCTTAGAAGCATAAAGGACAGGCTCTTCTTAGGCCTTCTGACTCTGTAAATCAAAATTTCCCTTTGTGAACCCAGGCTTTCCCATGTTCTCACAACAGCTCATGGGAAAACTGTTTCCATTCCTGGCCTATAACAACATACCTGGCTCCTTTTCATCGCAGTCTCAGATGAAATCTCAGGAAAGCAATCCCTGGCTACTTCTTACCTGCCAGCCATAACTCTCTAGCATAATATCCTGTCTCTTTCTTTCATAATTCTTTTGACAATCTGTAATTTAATTGCATATTTGTGTACTTGCATGTTTGCTTCCCCCACCATTACTGCTATGATTTCCAGGAGGCCCAAGATAAGGGCTTGTCCCATACCTGCCCAGGGCTTGACATCTATCTAGTAGACACTGCAACTCTTTGATGAAGAAATGAATGAATATGTAATTATTCACTTGAAGCAATTCTCTGAGAGGACCTTAATTCTCCTGTAAAAACTTGCTACACAATTACTTTTCACTAGCACATTTATCCTGTAATGCAAGGGAATCCTGCTATTCTACAGCATTAACACACTGCCAAGGCTTTAAGAAAATAAAAGGCAAAGAATATCAAAGAACTTCAAAGCTGAAAGGATCTGTTTGGTCCTCATTTCTCCTCTGTACTCTGAAGGGTTTTGCTTTAGATGTTGCAGAGAAGAAAGAAATAGATAGAAATTCGTTCTGACCTTGAGGACAGGGGAAGCTGCCTGCATACCAGTGGGTGACCAGCCATGGTTCCTCAGAGTTTTTCTAGCTGTTCCTCCTGGCTGCGTGCCTGGTTTCTGTCTGGTTTGGACTCCTTTCCCAAGTTTTCGAGGACACAGATTCAACTACCACAGAACTGAGAGCACACACTGATCTCACCTTCTTTGTATTTTCATTTCTCTCAAGTTGGAGTTGTTCATCTTGCTTAGCCTTCCTTTACCCTTCCTCTTACAGTCCTTCCAGAATGCAGAACAAACAAATACAAGTACAGGTTTTATAAAAACTGAAAGAGTGGTTGGGCTGAAGATGTCCACTTTATTTTTGTGACTATGCGTCTAAAAAGAGAAAGTGTCCCCCCTTAGATGATAAAGCACACACATTAATCTTCAGTTCTGAAGCTATTTAATTTATCTATCAAAAAGCAAGAGAAGATAGCTTACAGAAATTCATTTAGGGGGAAAAAAACATCTAACAGGATAATCAAATTAATGACTAAAATGCCTTTCAGCTACAAGTGGATTATTCAGAATAAAGAAGGATGTAATATACACACATCATCTGTGACCTTGCCTTGGTCATTAAAAGATTAGAGATACAAAATGCACTGGAGGAAAAAAAACCCTTAAACCAAAAATGTTAATGGGCAGGCACCTGGGTCACCTCTGGACTCTTTGAGAGCCTTCTGAGTACCTCAAACCCTGAGCCTCCTCCAATCTCCCACTCCGCCCCCAGCAGCCAAGGAAAGCCTTATTTCCTAACACAAAGCCATGTGCACCATTTCAGCATCTTAATTTTCTTAGCCTTTTATAAAATCCAGACCATTTCACTCCCTGCCTCGGAAAAAGTGTTCAGATTATATTTCAAATATTTCATCCTCTGGCAGAACTTGATTCTTCCTGGGGGACAGACTGCCAGCAAGGTTGTGCTGTCAGAGACTATCCTAAGTGTTTCTTTCTGGCCCTGGCTGGGCAGGGGACAGAGTATATAAACTCCTCTGTGATTTCTCTCCCAGGATGGCATGCACCCTTGTGAGATAGGAGTTGACTGCTCTAAACTCCATCTGGCTTGTGGGCCTCTTGGACCATGGAGGTATACCGGGTGAGGCTGGTCGCAGTGGCAATTATCTCCCACCCATCCTACCCATCCTCATCAACCCCCAATGGTTCACCAACGTGAAAGGCACACATAGAATCACCATCAGCTCCATGTTTGAAAAATACTCCTATTTTGGGCTTCTGTGCACAATTTCCAGGACTTTCAGCCAACAGATGTTTCCTCTTCACTTTTGTACAGACAAAAAATAAAGGTCACCCTCTGGGTCACTTGGCAGCCCCAAAAATATACTCTAAGGGACCACAGCAATGATAATAACTAATATTTGCCAAGTTCTCTGAAGTTAACCAAGGGGTTTCATATATGTTGCCTGGAATTCTCACAACAGCTTTGGAAGATAATTATTATTATTATCCACACTGGCCCCCTCTCTATACTTTAAATCCCTAAAGCTCCTAGCTCAGGGCATGTGTTTTTACCTTCCCTTTGCTATGAACACTCTTCCTTCAGATATCTGCACGATTATCTCCCTTACTTCCTTGAGGTTTCGGCTGAATGTCACCTTATCACAGACTCCTTCCCTGAACATGTCCTAAGAAATAGCCATGGACGCCAGCCCTTACCTTCTTTAACTTTCCTTCATAGCACTTAACACTTATATTATCATTTATACACTTACAATTTTTTTTTGTCATCATTTACTATTCTCCTGTAACTATATTAGAGTAAGGCATGGTCTGTGTTGTTCACTGCTCTATCGCAAGTGCTTAGAATAATGCCTAACACATAATAGGCAATTAACAAATAATTATTAACTGAATGAATAATTGAGGACCATTTTACAATGGGACATCTGGAAGAAACGCATCTGACTCAACATATTAGTTTCCTACTGCTGTCATAACAAATTACCACAAACTTAGTATCTTAAAATGACACATATTCATTATCTTGCAGGTATGGAGGTCACCAGTCCAAAATGGGCCTTACTGGGCTACAATCGGAGTACCACTGGGGGTGCGTTCTTTCTGAAGGCTTTAGGGTAGAATCCATTTTCTTGGCTTTTCCAGCTTCCAGAAGTGGGGTGGCCTGCATTCCTTGGTTAATGGTCCCTTCTTCCAACTTTACTTCATTTTCACAACTAGCAGCGTAGCATCTTTAAATCTCTGACCCTGACTCTCCTGTCTTCATCTTTCACTTAAAAGGACCCTAGTGAAAACATTGTGCCAACTTGGATATCCCAGAATAATCTCCTCATTGCAAGATCCTTGACTTAATCTCATCTGCAAGTCCCTTTTATCATGTAAGGCAGCATATTCACAGCTTCTGGGGCATTTGTGGGGGCCATTATTCTGCCCTCCCCCCTCACACACACACACTGAAGGTCACTCAATTAGTAAACAGCAGAGATGAGATTATAGTGCAGGTTAGGCCTTCCAAACTAATGGCTGATTCATCACAAAGAAGAGAAAGGAAAGTTGAGAATGATCCTGAAAACAGCACCACTACCAATGACAGACAGGTGGCCGTGGCCAGGAAGCCTTCCAGCCTTTTCTACTGTATGCTCATCTTGATTCCATCTGAGATGGGTATCCTGGCAGATACTCCTAGGTGACTATAGTACCCACAGACCTAATGTCTTTATCTGTTGACAAACAGGATATGGACGTGGTCCCAATTGTTTGGATCAGAATCACAGGTAAGACTACTCTAGAGTGCGGTTATTTCAACTTTAGCCCTATTGATACTTTGGGCCAGATAATTCTTTGTTTGGGGTGAAAGTGAGAACTGTCCTGTGCACTGTAGGATATTTAGCATAAGCATCATTCCTGGCCTCTACCCATACCACCTCTCTCCCAGTTATAGCAACCAAAATGTCTCCAGATATTCATTAATGACCCATGGGGAGCAGGCAGGTGGCACGAATTCACTCCAGTTAAGAGTCACTGTAGTAGAGGGAACAGACCTAAATGCCACAGCCTCAAGTGCAGGGGGCTAGATCAGGGAAGTCAAGCCTCTGGAGGCATCAAGTGTGCAGGAATCTATAAATATAGGTGTCTTTGTCTTTACCTACATTTTGGTCCATCGCTTACGATACAGGATTCTGGCTGAAATACATTTGGCTGCCCCGAGCATAAAGTGCTTCCTCATAATGCTGGCGAAACATAATTAACCAAATGACAATGGTTTTCACATACACATTGACTCCTGTAATTTCAAGTCTCCATTACTAGATAAATCAACAGCAAAATTCTATTTATCAGCAAAAGCCTCCTCTCCTGGCAGACTTTTTGTTAAATATATTAATCCTAGAAGAGTAATACTTTTCCTCAGCTTTTCAAAGCAGTCCACCCATAAAAATGTTAATAGCCACAACATCATTTTCAGTATGCTGCTTCTCCATCATTCATGCAGTTCCCCCATGCAGGGCTGCTGTGGGCTCCTCTGACTAAGGTGCAGTGTGCAGAAAGTAGCTACTCCTCGGAGGGCTATGTGGTCCAAAGACCACCAAGAGAAAGACGTGTGGCGTTCGTACAACTGCGAATTCCTTGTCTGGACATATACCATATCACATAGCCCTTTGTAAATGTCACTCCAGGACAGAAAAGACAGGACGATAAGTATCACCCTATCCCCAGTACTGGAGGTAGAATTTCATTCGATGTGACCAGTTATTCTACAAAAGAACAGAAGAAGTGTCACGGTCCCCAAGTGTCTCATCTACCCCTAAGATTCTCCTCAGGCTCATGAGAATTGTTTAGGTCAGAGCTTTTCAAACATGCAAGCACACCCTCTGTGAATCTTGTTAAAATGTAGATTTTGATTCAGTAGACCCGGACTGGGCCCTGGAGTCCACATTCTAACCTACACCAAAGTGATGGTGGCCTCCAGGCCACACTTCAAGTATCAAATACCTGATCACCTGCTTTTAAACGCGCATGTTAGGCAGCTCAAAAAGGCTTCATTTCAAGAAGAAAGCAGCCCTGAACGGAAGCGACTGAGACACTAGCTCCATCCCACACACAAAGAGAACTTTGTTTGCTGCCTCAGTTACTCTGGATTCCAAACCCAGTGGGAGAGATAATTTCCTGACTTATTTCTGTACCACTATAATTGCACAGTAGCTCTCGTCATTTGTTAGCACGCACATCTGGCAGCCCTCTTGCCTCCGGGCCAGCAGGCTCCAGACTCCAGAGTCCTGCAGAGCCCGGGCGAGCATCCAGTTGCTGACACAGCAGCCAGCGGGTGCTTGGGGTCTGTGGGAATTACTGTGCTCTACATCCAAGGGAGTTCAGCCTGGCCTCTGCTTAAGCAACAGGAGGGGATAGATCTGGGTGAAAGGGAGTAGGGAGATCAGAGTCCGGCCTCTGTGTGGACCTGTCATCTCTCCAGCTGTGAGCAGATTTGAATAATTGGGGCTGAGAGGCAAATGCAGATGTCCTCTTTGGCCTGTGAAGTGAGCCCTGCTAGTCTCCACTCTGGCGGCACATTTCCAAATTGTCTCCACTCTGGCTTAGCTCCCTCATCTGGAGGGAGCCCTGCCTAATGCAGCTGCTGCTCACAGACATGCAGCAGACCAACGAGGAGGGGGAATAACTGAGAAATCCATTTGGTATGGGGTGGGGAAGGGGAGGGGTAGTTCTGCCTCAATTGAGGAAATGTGGTTCCACAATCAGCTCTCACCCTTGCCTTGGATGACCAAGTCACTTACCTTTCCCCTGCCTCATATTTTTCTCATCAGAGGTGCTGGGTAGCGCAGTGCCTAAATCAGGCAGGAAGCCAGGAGTAAGAAAACCTGAGATGTCATCATAGCCCTCACCACTCACTGGCTGTTTCATTTTGAACAAATCATTTAAACTTCCAATGACTTAGTTTCCTCACCTCTATAATATGGTTATTATCCCAATGATTATCTCATGAATTTCTAATGAATGTCGAATTAGAATATGACTGACGTAAACTGCCCTATATACTGAGGTCCAGGATTGATTGTATCCTGATGAACAGGATACAAGAGCCTCATTTATACCACAAAGATACACTACTGTTTGGAATTGGAAATCTCTAAACTACAGCCTCGGGATTCACTTACACAGTAAATGTAAGGGCATTCCCTGATGATCATTAGAGGAAAAACAGGAAATATTCTGTGCCTTACAATGTTAAGAAGTGCAATATTAAGAAACATTTTGGATCAAAGTTCTATTAATGTAACAAATAATTAAAACGAAGCTCCTCCCCACCCACAAATTAAGATAACTGAGCTCTACCTTGCTTCCCTCATGTAAATACAATCTACCCTGTGTTCTTGGTGAGCTAATGGCACTCTGAGGAAATCCACAGTGAGAAATTGCAGCTTCCTCCCAGCCTTCTCAGTCCGCCCTTGCATTTTAATCTTTGCCTCCTGTCAGACAGGCTTTGGGAGTGCGACCCTGCCCTCCAGACTTGCTTATTATCCTTCTCAGAAATAGGAGTCCTTATTAAAATCCATGAAGCCAGTTCAGCGGTGGCACTGCTGGCTGAGTCCAAATTGGAAAAGTTGAAAATAGCAAAGAGAGGAAAACAATTTGACATGGCTCTTTTGGGTCAATAAAATCAATAATTTTTATCAGAAAAAGCTATTCTTATGCTACCATGGTTAAAGATATGTGGGCAGTCAATCTAGCCTGGTGGAATTGTTTTTATTACTGTAAAAGATATTCATTTGCCTAAAAAACATTCCTTGAGCATCTACTATGTGATGGGGCATGTATGGTAATTGGAAAACATAAATTAGAAAAGGAGTTATTAAAAGCCTGGAATAATTACTTGCTTGGTCTTAACTGAGGTATACTTTAGGCAGAGTTCTACTCCCAAATGATCTTTCGAAGTAAGCAAGTACAGACACTTTATCAAATAGTGAAAAATATATAGAATAAACTAACAAAGTCATTACAGGATTGAATGGTATCAACTCAAGCATTTCAAAAGACTAGGAGTACTACTATGAATATGTGTAACTGTTGGGTGTGAATTAGAATCACCTGTGAAGCTGTCTAAAAATATTAGTAGTATTGTGATCCAGCCTAACCTCTAAAAAGTCTAGCCTCTCCAAAATGGTCCCAAGACTAGAAGCATCAGCATTAACTGGGAAAATGTTACAAATGCAGACTTTTGAAACTGACCTCCTATCTACTGAATCTGAAACCCTCAGGTTGGGCCCCAGCAATTGGTGTTTTACCTAATCCTTCAGGTGAATCTGCATGTTAAAGTTTGATAATTGCTTCTCTAAATTATATTTTCCAGGGACTTAGGTGTGCTTGCAGAAGTTAATTTGTCAGTGGATTATTGCATACTATTGTAGTTCCCACAAAGCAAAATATAAATAGAGAATTCTCAGGAGGGATAATTAACATAATTATAGAGAGAGAATCATATCCCTATGAGTTCAAACTAAAGATATATAGTTAAATAGCAAGTTTAGAAAATCATAAATGGTATAGTTTAGATATGCATGGATTTGGTTGGCCAATGCCAGAATACTATAAAGGAATAACAACAAAAGAGAAGCTTGAAAGAAAAAATCTTTTAGAATAAGTAAAAGCAAGAACTGCCTTGTCCACTGTAAAATAAATACATGTAATTCTACCAGCTAAAATCATCTTTGAAGGTAAGAGATACTATCTTATTAAATTTATTCATCAAGAGCCAGCATTAAGCCATTAATGCTTAATGGTTATAGGCTCAGATTTGAGATCAGATTGCTTGGGTTTTTCCACGTAGTAGCTCTATGATCTTGGGCAAATTAACCCTCTCTGTGCCTCAGTTGTCTAATCTACCTAATGAGAAAATAGTACCTACCACATAGCATTGTTGTGAGCAACAAATGTATTCATATATGTAAAAATGCCAGTAAGCACTTG
The DNA here is from genome assembly GCF_902729225.1 of Pteropus medius. NCBI lineage: Eukaryota > Metazoa > Chordata > Mammalia > Chiroptera > Pteropodidae > Pteropus > Pteropus medius. The sequence goes on along the minus strand of NW_024350319.1, from coordinate 9,516,471 downwards.
ATAAATGTTAGTTACCATAATCATTATCATTATCTTCTTTGTACCTCCGACTGCATCCAGCCCATCATTCAAGTATATTTGCTGACTTAAATTGAAAGATATTTATAAAAGCCTTAGGAATTATATGATACATAGACAAGGAATGAAAGCAAACATGGATAAATAAGGACAGCTGGATTCATTGGGGAGTGAGGCAGAAGATAATTTTTTTCATCGACTTTGATTAATAAAAAAAATTTAAATGAAGGTTAAGATAAACTGATGGATATCGAATCCATAATTGGCAATTATGAAAAGTTAATGATATTTGAACTAAATTATAGATATAAAAATAGAATCTTAAAATTAGAAAGGATCTTGGCAAGCACCTATACCAAACCAATAAAGGAATATGTATTTAATAGTATCCCTGTGAGTCTTGATATGAGTATTTTCAGTCATTGGAACCTCATTCTAATTTTGAATAGTTTTAATACCCAGAAAGTTATTACTTATATTGAGCTCAAATCTGCCTTCATATTTTTAATCACTGGTCCTTCTTCCTTTGATTTTATGAAATACAAATCTTGCTCAGTATTCCCACCCATTGAATATATTATAATTGAGGCACATCACAGCTTTAGATAAACTGATCTGTTTTTCTGTTAGGGTTGAAATAAATACTACACTGCAATTCACACATTTTAAAATAGTTTTAGATGTGCTTCCCTCTGTGTGAAGGTACCACTATTGGCAGGAAGGAAATGGAAGGGACTTGAGATACGAAGTGGATCCTACCTCTAAGGAGCTTTCAGTTATACAGAGGAAGTCAGCTCTGCACACAAATAATGGAAATAAATGGTTATAGGTGCTCTGATAGAAATAGGTAGAGGCTACACTAGGGACACATGCACACCGAGAAGGAGGAGGCAACCAGAAAAGGCCTGGAAGGTGAGTAGTTCACCAGATAAATGAAGGAAGGGGCCAGTATTTGAAAATTCAGAAAGGTATAACATATGTTGTTATTTTGGAGTTCAAAGTGATGCACCATGGCCAAAGCATTGGGCAGCACGGGGAGTGGGTGCAATGAGAGATGAGCGGAGAAACAGACAGATGTCAGAGTTTGTACACCAAATAGTCTTCGGGCTGTACATGGATCAATTCATAACATAGGTTCTAACCTTGTAATGACCTTACCAGTACCTCAAAAAATGCCTTCAGCTCTGAAATACTTAGCACAGCCTACACATGGTGAAAACCTGACTCATCATGGCCTTGTCTCTTCCCAAGGAAGTGGTATTAACTGTATTCTGTAGAAGGCAACTTAGAGCTCAATGAAGTTAAATACTTCATCTCAATCTGAACACGATGGGGACCAATATAGGAAAATTAATCTCACAATGTGCCGAGTCTCAACTTTTCCAAATGTTTTTGTGTCTCTTTCGTGAATTAGAAAGTGAGAAAAAGGAAATGACCGGATAAAGAAAGTGTACCACATCTCATGGCTTCAGTGAAGGGGAATTGATGGGATACAGGCTCCAACTATTGGCAGATTGGTGATGAAACCCCCAGAAGGGCATTTTAGCAGGTTCAGCTCCCAAAAGATGTCTGAACCAAATGCCTTGTTTTTCCCATGGGGATCCCCTCTGTCATTAAACCGGTATGCCCCATTAAAAACAGGGTGGTGGAAGACACCCTGCACACACTAATACACTGCCACAGAATTAACTCTGGGTAAGGAAAATTTTGAGTACAAGGAAATTTATAACACTAAGGACTTTAACAAATCTGAGATTAACAAGATGCCGTGAACTAAAATCCTTGTGTTCTAATTGCTCTTCCATGAAACTTCAGGAAAGCACACTTGGGGGAGAAAACTCATGAGATATTGTTGGCAGCTTTCTTCATAAAAAGAGAGGAATAATTGGAAGACACAATACACTGACAGCTAGGGCGATTATTGGCTAGTAATTCTTAAGTAACCATTCTTTTTGGTAAATAAATGTCTACATTTATATTTATTCCCCATAAAAGGAGTCCTGATACTTTTTCAAACAAAGGCCCATCTGAGACAGATACTCATCAGAGCAAATTCTGCCCTAATCAGTTGGAAGCAGTGGAGAAAATACCGTGATGGGACATTTTCATTTCCAGCTAGGGCTGCTATTAGAATGGGAGCCTGCAACCAATTAGTGAAACAAGTGATTGGCAATTTATTCAGTCTTTAGGTAGATAAGTTGCAGAATACTTAGGAAATGGTGGTCTGGACAAGAAGTAATGCATTCTCATTTAAGCAGGGAAGGCAGAGCAAAGGTTCTATTCAATCATTACTTAGAGAGCTGGAGGATTTAGGAAGCATTTGGATGGTTGCATATCTTTTGAGTGACTGCAAATAGAAAAGAATCTGGATATAGGCCTCTGGGCATTTGTTTGCCTGATTAATTTCTATTAAAGATAGAAATAAGCTTCTCATCAGCCGTAGAAAACATCCACTCCTTTCTCAGTGCAGTATGCCATTGTTCATTAACAAGCAATCTTTCTTTATTACATCAAACTGTGCCGTTGTTCATCTTCCACCATTAGTTGGGTGAAACCACTGCAACTCTGAGTGACTAAACATTCAACGACCATTTTAACAGGCTCTTATTCAAAAGGAGTGGCCAACAGTCTCACATCATTATAATAGTTATGTTGATATAGTCTGTTGGTACTCAGTATCCATTTTAATCTTCTGTGCTCTTTCTTCCCGCATCCTATGTAGCAAGGGCTGAAAAACTAACTACATTTCCGATACTTCCTTGCCACTAGGGTCCCAGGCGCCTTTTAGATTCTACCAATGGAATGCACGCCTTAAATATTTAAAGTGCAGAAGGAGATGAAGCTCACCCTTCCTGCAGCAATGTGGCTGAAGGGTGGTCTCGGGAAATTATGAGTTTTTGCAGCATTTTCACTCAACTAGACACCAGATGTGTGATCTGAAGAGACTGTGACATTCCAGTTGTTTCCTGAGGTTATCTGACCCTGAATAAGTTACTTAACTTCTCCATCTAGTGGATTACTCATTTGTAAATAACAAGATAATAATGGTACCTACTGCACAGAGTTGCTTTGAAGACTGAGTATATGGAAAAAAGGTATTAGGTATTAATGCTGCTGCTTCTGCTTCTCCTACATATAAACAACAGAGAAGAACGCCGGCCAAAGTCCTCAAAGTCCTCAATAAAGGTTAGCTAAGATGATGATGATGATAATTTGAGACCAACAGGATATACCTGGCAAAGGAAGAGATGTGATGACAGAAGACAGAGGGCGGCTGTGTGGCATATAATTACGTATCCTCTCTGTGCTTCATTTGTTTAATGTTCTGAATGTAAAATAGAAGATACAACCAAGTTCAGAAAATTATTTATTGAATAGATTAATATGTCCATAAACTTTAGAAAGTATAAAAAATTACACAAGTGTCAAGCATTATTAGTTACCATAAAAAAGTTCTGAGAGGGTTCATAAGAAGGAGCTGAGACTTCTAAGAAGAATGAGGCAAGCCAGGATGAAGGAAATGGCCTTTGGACTGGGCTTTGTGTAATAGGTAGATTTTCTACATGTAGAGATAGCAGAGAGAAAAGCTTGTTAGTTTGAAGTAAGGCATAAAGATGAAAAATTAAAGGTCCAATATAGGACATCTTCTTCTAACATCTTTTCCTAGCAGTTAAATCACATAAGTTTTAAGACATGGTTAAAAGAGGAATCCTAAGTGGAAGTTCCTAATTGGCTTTCTGTATACTTAACATCACTTACAGAGAAAACTAGTTATAGGGGCAGGATGCATGGAAAAGAGAAAGCTCGTGGGCATGATTATGTAGCCTACAGATTTTAAGATGCATTCCTCTATTTTGAAAGCAAAAAAAGAAAGAAAGAAAGAAAGAAAGGAAGGAAGGAAGGAAGAAGAAGGAAAAGGGAAAAGAGGAAGGAAGGAAGGAAGAAAGAAAGAAAGAAAGAAAGAAAGAAAAAGAAAGCTTCCGACTAGTAGGAAAATGTCGAGGTGGCTCAGATGGTGAATATTATTTTGTTGCCATGATTCCTGTGCTTTTTTTCAGCGTAAGAATTTTTAATACAGGCATACCACTCACCCAGGGCTAAATGACCTCATATTAGGTGACTCCATTCCCAAACTCTAAGTGAAGATAATAACAACAAGCTGAGGATGATGGGTTATTCCATGAAAAGGAGAATTATAATGATCATGCAGGTTTCGAGAAGCAAATAAGGAAACCACAGACCCATGTACTAAATAAATAAATAGATATAGATAGATGATAGATGATAGACAGACATATTCTGAAGATGATGAGGGCAATCAGAGTCAGATCAAATTCATGTGGCTCCCACAGATACCAAAAACAAATCTGTTTCTTTGAAGTAGATGCTCAAGAAAGAAACACAAAGGCTATTTGGCACCTGGCTCAGAACCTAGAACTGTGCCTCATATTTATCCTCAGTGGATTTTTGTCAAACAATGTTAATTTTAACCTAATTTAAAATCAAGAGAATTATCTTACCCTATCCCACTAGTTCTTTAATTTGGGAAAGTCAACATTTCTACTCTGAAAAGCTGTCCTGAACACACCTGCCTGAGAGCTCTATTATTTCAAGAATACAGGGTTAAAAGGCTCAGTGCAGCCAATGATGAAACAGGTATCAACCATACTGCTTTCAATACAAAGCTTAAGTAACTCATAAAACAGTACTGCATGCTTTGAAAAATGTAAAGAGAGAAATATGAGGTCAATTCATCAGCAAGAGAGCAAAACTGGTAGTAAAATGGTTGTTATGCTTATCAGTACAACAGAGTAAAAAGTCAAGAGGAGAGCTTCACTCCTGTGCTCAGTCTAGATGTGGGCTGCAACAAGATAATCGACTTACAGCAGCTCATACCAGTAAGTAAAATCTCAGCTCTTATACTCGTCATCCAACTCAACAAATGCAATCCAGATTAAATCGCATACAAGGGATACAGGCAGTTGAGTCCTGAGCAAAGGAAGCAGGGCCAGTATAGAGAATAACATGTCAGCACATTAGATGCTCTTTTTCTGCATTTGATCATATGACTAAAACCTGGGGCTCTGAATTCCAGGTTTCAAGACTCAGCCCTGCCGCTTTGAACAAGTGTAATATGGAGTGAGTTGTATAACTTGTCCCAGTCTCAATTTCCTCATCTACAATATGGGGGGATAATGTTATATAACCCATAGAGTATTTGTGAGAAATTTTCAAATTCAATGATTAAATGCCTTACACATGGTTTTGGTTAATTTTATGTGTCAACTTGCCTGGGCCATAACACCCACGTATTTTGTCAAACATTATTCTGGACGTGTCTGTGAAGTTGTTTTCTAGGTGCAATAAACACTTAATTTTAGACTTTTTGAGTAAAGCAGATAATTCTCCATAATGTGGATGGGTGTCATCTAATCATTTAAAGGCCTAATAGAACAAAGACTAACCTTCCCAAGCAAAATGGAATTTTGTCAGCAGACTGCCTTTGGATTCAAATGGCAACTCCTCCTTGAGCCTAAGCACTCTGGACTACTCTACTATATTTGGACACATAAGGCCTCCACAATCATATGAGCCAATTCCTTGAAAGAAATCTCTCTCTTTCTCTGTGTGTGTGTGTGTAATTTATGCTTTTTGTCTCTGTGTGTATATATACACACACAGTGTATGAAATATACAGTGTACACACACACACACACACACACACACACACACACACACACATCTCGTTTGTTTTTCTGGAGAACCTTAATGCATACACCATGGGAAAAAATTAACTAGCAATAAAGGTAGTTCAAAACAAGAAAGTACCATATTGATAAGTTTCAAGAGAAAAATCATTGTTATTTCAAAAAATGCCTAAAAGACATTGCATCAAATTCAACACATACAAACACAATTTAAAAAAAAAAAATTTAAAGCAATTAAATCTTCTCTAATATAGTAAAGAAAACCAAGTCAGGTCAACTTTATACTGAGCAATCAAACATTAGAAGCACTCTTTTAAAAAATCTCCTTAGAAGCTCTTGTTCACAATTGTTTGATGAGTTAGAGCCAATGCAGTAAATATTTAAAAAAAAAAGTGAAAAAGATCATGTAAAAATATTAAGATTGCACAATGAAACAATCCAAAGATAACTTCTAAAATTTACCAAAAACTCATAAAAGAGTTCAGCATAGCAAACAAATGCAAGTCCAATATGTAAAATAAATAGTATTGTTAAATACCAAAAATAAACAGCTATAAATATGATTTTTAAAAGCTTGCACTAAATATAAGAAAAATAAAACAGCCGAGCAAACATTTATTGAGCTGCTATTAGGTGCCACAAGTACTTTGTTTAAAATGTATATACTTTTTCAGCAAATTACTTGAAAATTACTTGATAATATAGTCTTAATAGAAAGAGCAATTGTTATAAAAGTATGTTTTCATCAAGTTAACATATAATAAAATTCCAATAAATATTTCACTACTGTGGGTAAGTAAATTTATTTTTGGCAAATATTCACTCACTCCACACTCAATTCCATAGGAGGAATATACCTTCAACTCCAATAATGTTGAATTTGACCATGTAACTTGCCTCGGCCTCATGGTGGGTGAAGTATATTTTCCTGCCCCTTCGTTATGTGCTTGCTTTTGGTCAATGGGCTGTTAGCAGATGTGAAAAAAGCAGAAGCTTGCAGTGTGCTTTCAAAGTTGGGCTTAATCATTCATGAGTTTTGCTTTCACCGTGAAAAGAAGATGCTTCAGGTGGCCCGGTGGTCATTAGTGAAGAAAGACACATGAAGCAGACCTGGACCCAACTTTCAGCTATGGAGCCAAACCCAGTTGAGTCCACTGGATGGGCCTTTTACTAGGTGATCCATAGAAAGGTGAGCAAGAATAAGTAATTATAGTTGAAGCTACTGAGTTTGGGGTGATTTGTTACACAGCACTATTGTGTAAATACTTATCTGATACAAACAAGACTTTCCATTTCGTTCAACAAAGTGATATAGAGTGAATTTATTAAATATTGTGGGGAAAAGGTGAGCAAAGAGGAAGCAAGTATAATCCCACCAGGAAACAATAATTTAAAAAAAATGAACTAAAGTAATGAGCACAAAAATAGAGCTAATTAACACCATATACATACACAAAATAAGTTTCCCAAAACAAAGAGAAAGATTAAAGAATAAACAGTATAATGATAAGTGATGCGCAAGATAAAAATATACACAAACTTTTATATATACCAATTACAACTTCATAAATCTGTTTGCATATAGAGAAAGACTAAATAGGAAACATGTATAACAGTATATTTAAATGAAACTACTTCAGTCTCAAGGATTTTCAAGAAACAATAAAGGACATAAAAATACAACATAGGTGCGCAGTACTTCTACATACTAAAACTGGGGCAAAATTACCAATACAGGACATTTTGAAATTATCAAAGTGCTTCAGTTAGCAGTTTTCCATCTCTGGCATACATAAGGAATGTGGAAAAGGAATGAGTGTGTATGTGTATGTGTCTATATAAGAGGCATTTTTTGAAGAAGAAAGAAGTCCCCTTCCGAATCCCCAAGTTTTACAAGTCCTTTCATGCAGAGATGTGATTACACGATATAAGTGGTAGCTATTACTACAAGAGGCAGTATATGTGGTGGTTAAGAGCAGGGACTATGGAGATAGGTACAAATCTCACAAACTCCACTTAAAGACAATATAACCTTGGACAAGTGACTTAATTTTTCTGTGTCTCTGTTTCCTCATCTGCAAAATACCTACAAAATATCTACCTGTTATGAGGTTTAAATAAATTAGAACATGTAAAGCATTTAGAACAGTGTCTGGAACACAGTAAGCACTAGATATGTTCGCTTATCATCATCATCATCATTACTATTATTACTGTTGTTATGTTATCGTTACCATCTTCTGGGGACACGTTGAAAACATCGTTCTGTGAGCTTTGGATAAGATATCTGAAAGATACTTAAGTCTCCTTGATCCAATAAATATTATTGAACCTTATTAGAAAGGGTCATTGGCAAAATGCAATAGTATATGGAACCACCAAAATGTTATTAACTTTGTACCTTTCCTTCCTAGGAATTCTACAAATAAGTTACATTGCCATACAGTGGGTTGCATTACAATGGAAGAAACTGCTGTAGTGCATGAGTACAGCTACGAGAATTTAAAAGCTCACACGGACTTCTGCATGTGTTCTTGGGGGAATCTTTGGGAATCTTTGAAGGACTTGTATTTCTTAAGCTTTTTGAGGACAAGGCAATAATTATTTCTAGAATACTCACTCCTCCCCCCCGCAAAAAGTATCTATTGTATTCAGTATAGAATAATAATGATGTATTCACAAAGCATTTATCTTATACATCCCTTCCCTATGGAGCTGGACTAGTATGTATTTCAAATTATTTGAACCACCTCCTTCTGCGGTCTTCCTCATTTCAGTTAATGGCAGTTTCAACCTTCCAGATACACAGGTTGAAACCTAAAGCCATTTTTAAAATTAAACTTTTTATTTTAGAACAGTTTTAGATTTACAAAAACACTGAGAAGACAATACAGTTCCCGTATACCCTATATCCAGTTTCCATTATTATCAGAATCTTATATAAGTATGATACATTTGTTATAATTAATGAACCATTATTGGTAATTATTAACTAAAGCCCACACTTTATTAAGATTTCCTTAGTTTTGACCTAATGTCATTTTTCTGTTCCAAAATCCCATCCAGTATATCATATTACAGTTAATAGTCATGTTTCCTTAGGATTCTATTGTCTGTGTGGTTTCTCAGAATTTCCTTGTTTCTGATGACCTTAACAGGTTTGAGGAGTACTGGGCAGGTGTTTTGTAGCATGCTCCTCAATTTGGAATTGTCTGGTGCTTTTCTCATGATTAGAACAGAGTTTGAGGGAAGAAGAGCACAGAGGCAAAGTGCCATTTTCACCACATCATATAAAGGATATATACTGTTTTATCACTATTGATGTTGACATCATATGAAGGATATATACTATGTATCACTACTGATGTTGACCTTGATCATCTGGCTGAGGTATTATTTTTCAGGTTTCTCTTTTGTTAAATTACTATGTTTTTCCCTTTCCATATTGTATTCTTTGGAAGGAAGTCACTATATAAGCAACACACATTTAAGAAGCAGGAGAGTACTCACTTTTAAAGGTACTCCAGACAATATATTTATCTTGACATTCTAAATTCATTTTTTTTTTCGATGATGATGATGATGATGGAAACAGCTCTGGAGTGTCTCACAGATAGATGGTGCTTAAAAAATAAAGTACTTAGTTCTCGTAATAAATGCAATACATACTCATTGTAGAAAAACTGAAAAACATGTTTAAGAAAAATGTCATCTAAAATTTACCACCCAGACAGACCACTGCAGTTAACATCTTGTGTTATCTCCAAACCATCTTTCTATGTCTACATTTAAAGAGTTAAAATATATTTAAAAAAACCCAAAAAACAAAACAAACAAAAAATAAATAAATAAAGAGTTGAAATAATCTTTACGTAAACTCTATCTCGCTTATGACCATTTAACATTATGAAAAACTGGTCTACAGCCATGCTACCCTGAACAAGCCCAATCCCGTCTGATCTCGGAAGGTAAGCAGTGTCGGCCCTGGTTAATACTGGGATGGGAGACCACCTAGGAAGACCAGGTGCCGTAGGCATAAAAAATAAAAAATAAGGGATTATAAACTGACAAGGTCCTTGCAGTCTGTGAAAGGCAACCAAGGGTTGCCTAGTCTAAAAAAAAAATAAAAAAGAAAAATTGTTCTGTACTTTTAGACAAAAGTGCTTTCTTCCTTACAGTTCCAGAGCCCAGTGTGTAGTGGTTTCAATAAGTGTGGTCTGATGAACTTTCTAACTAGAACCGACAAACTTTCCATGAAACCACTTAATGGAACTTGCTGACCACGGCCATTTTAGTCTCTTTTTTTGCCCTCACAGGACAATAAAGTCACTGGCATAGTTATCAATCTGGGGCCTTAAAAAACTAGTTAAATTAGTAAAATAGTATGTAGTCTGTAAGGGCTAAAAGGGGTAATGGCATGTGAAGTGCTTAAGCACACAGGTTCACAGTCCCTCATCCCAAATCCTTTCAACCAGTTACATTTTGGAATTTGGAATTTGGCTAATAGAGCAAATGTGCAGTATATTATGAATCACCGCAATTGGGTATAGGGAAACACACTGTAATCAAACAGTAATAATTTTTATAGCAAAGCATATGAATAATCACAATAAATATGGTTTATAATTTTTCTTGTGCATTTTAAGAATCTCTTGTGTTTGAGTTGTGGGAACAACATCCAGAGGAGTTAAAGTGCTTCTAACCCCAGTTTATCACTAGCTGGGAACCAATTTTTTGGTTGATTTCTCAGCTTGCAGGGTTTCTAGAAAATCAAGTAATAAAATTCAAACTGACCCCTAGGGTACAGGTCTAGTATTTTTAATTTCCAGGGACAATTTTTTGTTAGTCAAAGACCAAATATATAAATAAGCTTCCTTCTCTGTTTTCCGTGCCAGTTTTCATGGTTGCTTTCCTAGCCTACGTTCTTACTAGGGTAGAACTTGTAAAGTCCCAGCTTTAGGTTTTTGGGGGACAGCGTGAGGGTACCTCACTCTCCACCTTTGCTGGACCCAATCCTTGCCTTTTGTCCTATAGGGTTGATATTACCCACACCCTCAGTTATTGATACTGATAAACACCCAGGAAACTCCACCGTCAGCTTTCATGTTTACTTCTCTTTCCATCCTTCCTCAGTTTCTGGTGCCTTCTTTCTGGCAAGGCCAGCTAGACATTAAATAATATATCCTATTTTATCCAGGGTTTCTAGAAAATCAAGTTATAGCAGAAGAATTGTCAGGTTATCTTAAACCACTATATTGCCAGACCAAAACTCTCACTTTCATTTTTCCTTTAAGTCAATAATATATTTATAAAATACTTAAAACATTTCTATAAGCCAGATTACTCAATTAACCAGGTATACCATTTCCCAAGCCTTATGGGATAACATTTGCTATAGTAGCTATATAGTTAATTTTGAAGTAAAATTATTTAATGAATATTTTTCTTTTATAAGGAAGCCTTTGAAAGCCTACTCTGGAAAATGAGAAATCACAATCAGAAGCCATCTACTTAGTGACAAATTAACTTCCAAACATTGAACACAATTATTTAATTGAAATGACTTGAATGTTCTCTGTTCTTCACAGCAATAGAATTAATCTTTCATGCTGAAATGTCAGTGCCCTCTGAGTGGTGTTGTTCCAAGGTACGTGTCACCGAGTCTATCTCTTCCTTCATGAACCTCAATTTTTTCTTTAAAGTGGAGTTCATTGTTGATCCTTAGAACATTGTCTGAAGCAGAGAGAGCACTTATTAAATATTTGGTGAGTGATGAATATTAGTTATTAGTTAATACTAACTGCCACTTGATGAATGGTTTTGTGTTTGTCACTTTGTCAGGCTATTTAGCTGGGACTTGAGAAAAGTTGAACAAAACTTCTTGCCATTGGGGGTCCTCTAGTTCTATTATCTTTTCAATTCTCAAATCAGGGTGCTCTTTGGCGGGTGCTCTGTTCTATTTTGCTTGTCACTAATGAGGTAATTATTTGATATTTGAATTCTAATAGGCCCCTTTCAAGTGTGTTAACATGACAGTTGGCAAATAGGCATTTTTCTACCTAAGGTTATGTAATGAATAAAATCCTCTTATGTCTTCCTAGGGAACCAATACATCATTGAAAACTATGATAATGGATCTTTTATCAATAACAGATGTAATTTGTAAAGTGAAAATCGATCTATTTTGACTGATGATGTCTCATAGCAATAGGGAAGATTTCTTCTGAATAATTATAATAAAAAGTATGTGATTTATCAGTTGAGTAAGATTAGAAACTGAGCAAGTTATCAGTCTTGTCCAGCCATTTCCTGGCTTCATGACCTTGAAAATTGTGACCTTTACTTTCCTCCTTCAAAAGACAAGCTAATTTCCTAAATATATGTCCCTCAGCAGGAAGATAAACAGCAGGCATCTCTATGGACACCTCAGCCGACTAAGGGACTGATGGATGTGTCTTCTCATGCTCAGCCTCCCAGCAGTTTTGACGTATGGATTTGGAAAGATAGCTCCTCTCATCCTCCACCTTGTTTAAAGCTGAGTTTCAGAATGTTTGGCTGTTGCTGTTGTTGTAAAATAACTATAAAGTATAATATATATATCGGCTAGAACATTTTTGGTTGCAAGTGACTAAAATAGTTGAAACCAGCAAACATGAAAGAGAAGGATTTATTGGCTTATATACTCAAACCACATGGGGACAGTAGACTGGCTTCAATAATGGCTGGTCTCAGCAATAGAGAATTGTTGAGGCTCACACCTTAGTTCTACAACTAGTTTCCGCTTCTCTCAGTGTCTTGGCCTCATTCTCTCCAGGAAGCACAGCCACTGACACCCAGAGACTCATATCTCAACACTCTATCATCAAACAAAAAAGGGCCTTTCCCACAGCATTACCCTGAAGAACAATAAAATTTGGGAAGGGTTAAAAATGGCTCATCTTGGGCCCTATGTCTACCTTTTGACCAATCACTTGATTGGCAAATCACTAGCCTGAATTTTCTTCCCATCCTTGTGGCCAGAAGGGGAAGAGACTGTTTCTTCAATAAAGGGGCAGTGGAGAATAGACAAGCACAAGAGGCACTATATATATCTAGCGGGTTAATTATACCCATTAACCATTTTACTATGTATTAGAGTATATATGTATATAATTTATATATGTTTGTATTTAAGAAAGTATAAATTGTTCTGTGAGCATATGTGTATGTATATATTGTATGCATGTACATATATATGGATGTATGTGTTTTCTGTATATTTGTATATAACGTTCCATGTATAGGGATGTGTATACACATTATATGTATTACTGATTTGCAAGTATGAGTGTGGTTTCTCCCTTTCCAGGGATCCCTTCGCATTCCAAGTTCATAATTACCTAATGAATGCATTTTCTATCCTCTATACTCCAGAGTAAGTTGCATTCCAGCCAGACTGGCCTATTTGCTGTGCCCACATGTGTCTGATTTCCTTCTCTGGAAAGAAAGAGGATCATGCAGGCCTGCAGCAGTGCCTCGGGGGCCCTTTGGGCATGGGGTGCCATGTCCATCTCAGGGATACAAAGTGGGAAGCATTGTAACTGGCTGCCTATGTGGTTTGGGGGGCAGCAGGACCAAGGTAAGGGCACCGCAAGACTGGATAACCAGCCAAACAAAATGAGGAGCCCAGAGATTAGAACTAAGGGTAGTGGAACCAGAGAGAGGTAAGAAATGGAACAACAGAGTATGAGGTAGTGGTGATTACCAGCACAGACAGAAGTTTATCATGACTATGGCATAGTGCTCTTGGCCTACTGGGAGTGGAAGGAGCTGAAAAAAAATGGACAGTGTACCCTCTGAACTTTTACTTTTGCTCTTTTCTCTGAAGGATAGCAGAATGTGCCACCCCAAGATGTGCCTCTTTGGCATGGAGATTCTTTTAAGCTGACTATTTTAAGAAGCTGCTGACACAGGAGAGCTTTAAAAACAGAGTAGAAATTGCCCTTTCTAAGGGAAATTTACATTAGAAAGGGGACCTATACCAGCAAGAGAGCTATTACTAGAGATAACTGTTTTTTTTTTTTTCAATTACGGTTGACATTCACTATTATATTAGTTTCAGTTGTACAGCATAGTGGTTAAACATCTATATTACTGACAAAATGACCCCTCAATAAGTTTTTTAATAGCCAATTTCTACTTCTTAATCCCTCATCTTTTTCACCCAGCCTCCCAACCCTCTTCCATCTGGCAACCATCAGTTTGTTTTCTCTCTATGAGTCTGTTTCTGTCTTATTTGTTCATTTATTTTGTTTTTTAGATTCCATATATAAGTGAAATCAGATGGTATTTGTTTTTCTCTGTCTGACTTATTTCACTTAGCATTTCACTCTAGGTTCATCCATTTTGTCACAAGGAAACCATCAACAAAAGGAAAAGATGATCTACCAAATGGGAGAAGATATTCGCTAATGATACATCTTATAAGGGGTTAACATTGAAAATAGATTAAGAACTCACTCAACTCAACACCAACAAAACAAATAATGCAATTTAAAAATGGGCAGAGGACATGAATAGACATTTCGCCAAACAGGACATACAGATGGCCAATAGACATATGAAAAGATGCTCAACGTCACTAATCATCAAAAATTCAAACCACAATAAGATATCACCTCACACTTATTAGAATGGCTATCATCAAAAAATCTACAAACAACAAGTGTTGGTGAGGATGTGGAAGAAAGGGAACTCTCGTGAACTGTTGGTGGGATTGCAAATTGATGCAGCCATAATGGAAAACAGTATTGAGGTTCCTCAAAAAATTAAAAATAGAACTACCATGACCCAGCAATGCCACTTCTGAGTATTTATCCGAAGATCCAAAATACGAATTCAAAAAGATAAATGCATTCCTTTGTTCACTGCAGCATTATGTACAATAGCTAAGATATGGAAGCAACCTCAGTCTCCATCAATAGATGATTGGATAAAGAAGAAATGGTACATATATACAATGGAATATTACTCAGCCATAAAAAAAGAATGAAATCTTGTCATTTGTGACAACAGAGATAACTCTCACCTAAGAAATCTGTCTGCATAGCAGGGCAAACATTTGTTTACCAAACATCTGCTCTTCTTATTATCCTATGAATTGCTTTCCTCTCTCTGAAGCCCCAGACTCCAATCCCTTTCCTCATGTCAGGATAGCATATAAGCTTCTATTGCCTGACCGCTTTTTGAGTCTCATATCTTTGTAGGCCTGCTGTATGAAATTGAGTTTATTTTTCTCCTCGTAACTTGTCTTATGTCGATTTAATTATTAGATCGGCCAAAGAACCTAGAAAGGAAGAAGGGAAAATTATACCTCATCGACATCCTCAACTCTATTTTTTCTTCTCTCTCTATCCCGCCTAATCCTCCTACACACACGTCTCATCTCCCTCACAAAAGCTGTCTGGAATTGTTTTACCGTACAATGATATCTGTCCTTCTCTTTTGGTACTAGAGCATAGATTGCCTTGAGATATGGCCATTCTTTGGGAGTTGATATTTTATAAGCAGAGTGAGAAACATAATCACTTCTCCACTTAGCAAATACATGCCATTATGCTTGGGAAAAAGATAAATTATGTTTAAAATGATTAATCCGATATGTACATGTCAAATAAGTAATCGTTATTATATATTAATTTAGTTGTTTCTTTTTCTATAATAATTTAACAGTTGAAATTTCTTTTTCTTTATGACTATACAAATGTGAATATTCAGAATTTAATTAACAATTAAATTGATTAGTTTTAAAGTTTTGGAACATATATTTGCATATAATTGTTCTCAATGTACTTACATAAAATCCAAAGCCTATATTCCCAAATATAGAAAACCTATTCATATCAGCTTTAGTTACATGTGGACATTTATTTGAATGTGTAGAATGTGTGCTTTTATTACCAAGAAAGGCAGCTCTGTTCCTTAATTGTTGCTATAACTACAACTTGGAAAATTCTATTGCAACATCAATATGTTATGCACATCTTTAATTAGGATGGTGCGGCCTGTCTGTCACAGCAACTGATCCTAAGTATTCTTATTTAGTCTACTTGAGGCTTTAAAATGTTCTCATTATTTAAAGAAGCATGTTTGGCCTCATTAAATTGTTAAGCCAATCAATATGCACCCCTACAACCTGATTGCTGTGTTCTGGAAATCTTGTGCTTCTTCACTTGGCACATCTTTAGGCACCATCTGAAAGCTCACTTTTCCCCAAATACCAGAAAACCTCTGCAGCTCTAGCACATTAAGGTTCTTTTATCAGCTCTAAAAGAGACATCTTCCACCCCTACTGATCACCAAGAAGATCTGGATGTGGCATTCTATTGATTGTCAAAGCTTGATTCTCTTATCTAATGGTTAATGCAAATAAGTTGCAGGTTATTTGCTCTGAGCAATGTCTTCGTACTAGGTCACACAACAACAACAACAACGACGACGACGACGAAAAACCATGGTGACTGATTGCATGATCTGGAAACTACAGACAGAACCTAGCCTGAAATTCACTTTCTTCTCTTTCTTCAAAATTTGCCATGATCACAATGAGGAGAAACAATGATTCCCTTGAACGAAGGCTTAAGGTACCTTCATCGTTTACACCTTTCCTATTACACTGTTAATTGATTTAAAACGGATCACTAAAATGTGTGTTAAGGAGAAAGTAGAGTTCACAGGATATTGCCAAGCATGGATATGTTGATATGCTGTTTTTTAAAAAACATGTATGGGTTATGCTTTTTACCCATAATACAGTAACTGCCTTAAAGCCAAAGGTGGGAATGCCCAAATTCAGTCCTATTTAAATGGAGAGTTGCATTATTAACACAGTAGTGACTTGGCAAGGCAAAGTCTGAGCAGCTAGTGGGTCAAAAAATTAAAGGAGGTGGGGAGGAAGGGAAGTATAGACCCTGTTGTAAAATCTAAA
Source organism: Pteropus medius (assembly GCF_902729225.1). Taxonomy (NCBI): domain Eukaryota; kingdom Metazoa; phylum Chordata; class Mammalia; order Chiroptera; family Pteropodidae; genus Pteropus; species Pteropus medius. The sequence continues at coordinate 9,499,779 of NW_024350319.1, read as the reverse complement.
TCACCTTTGGTCTAAGCTTTGGTCTGGTGCTGCCTCATGGTTGTTGTCAGCTCAAACATCCTTGAGGCATTATGGGTTCTGTGGCCAGATCAGACTTTAGGATTTGAGCAGTCACATAGTTGGCACTTATGTTGATTCCCCACTTCTCAAGATTTCTTCTCCCTCATATATAAGAACTTTATCCACACTGGTTAAGAAAGGGAAAGAGACAGGGCAAAGGATGGGAGCCAATCACCAACTGCATTATATTTGTCATTATAGAGTGGGAGGGGTATTTTAATTCTTCAATTTATCTCCTCTGGAAAAGTCCTTATAGTTTTCACAACAGATTCCTTTTTATGGGGTTGAATGAGAAAAAAAAAAAATTCTCCAACAATCTGAATTATAAGCGAGTCTACATGTTTCTTCTTTCCATGTTCCTTATACTTTTACTTCTTGTACTTCTCTTGGGAACAGATCTTTGAAAAACTAGGTGAACTGATAAAATAAAAATGAGCTTAAACTGGGTATAATTTACTATATGTGAGTCCTTCAGGGCAGACTGTCACAGATTCATGAGATTGCCTATATTTCCACTAGTGTCAAGCCAAAGGGACGAGAACTCATCACATTTTTAAAGATAACCAGAGAATCAGATTTTGTTCCCAAGCAACTCAGCTCTCCACTGTGTCTACTAAATTTTCAATCTAATTTGGCCACCTTCACTCCCACCTTGTTTTAGACAGTAGTGGAGAGACAGACATTCTCGTAAACGTTTCCACTCATAAAATCTATGTCTAGTGGCAGCAGTGTCTGGTCTAGCTGAAGCATCAGCCAGTAAAACCACCATCGTGTTTGCAGATATCCTAGGTCTGGAAATCATTGTTGGCATGTCCACGTATTTAAAAAAATTCTGGTAAGTCTGGTGGTTTCTCGAAAGCACAAGTTTTCTTCTGAGAAACTTCTGAGAAAACCTCAAGGACCAGCATCTTAAAATAAATAGATCACTTCTCAGCTGAGCCATGGGTTTTGACCTTTCTTCGGATTAGAATATAGTGAATAAGGAGACAAGAGAGTGTGGCTGCCTTTGAAGCAAGGCTTGAAGGTTGCTATTAAAGTGTATGAGATGCCTAGTTTCAAACTGATGCTCAGTGCTTTTTTCCCCCTCTTTTCATTGTGGTTTTAAGTTACAAAACCCTGATTTCTAATGAGATTGGGAAGTCCTTCACAAGTTTACTGCCCTGAGCCTCGATTCTTTAAAATTTAAATATAAAGTCTGGCATTCTGGACTGTGGTATTTTGCTGTTATTCATATGGAGCAGTTCAAGTCATAACTGATCAATATAGGGAAAATAAAACAAACTCATTCACTGAGCATCAGTTTGAAACTAGGCATCTCATACACTTTTCCCTATTTAATTCTTGTAATAACTTTGCTAGTTGATGTCGTCATCCCTATTTTTATGTGTGAGAACTGGCACTCAAATCATGTCTGTGTGCCTCCAAAGCCTAAAACCACTTTACTATGATCATGGTTCCTCCCAAGAAATAACTTCTACAGGACCAAAATAATGACCAATATCCTGTGGTGAAGTCATTGTCTAAAAAACTATACCAAAAGACTATCAAAGATAGCCTGGTTAATATGTCTAATTCAAAAACTACCTCCCTAGGTCAGTTTTTCCTTTAACATTCCAAAATCCAATCCATTAACATTTAAACGAATGAAAGGGTTCTTGATTTTTGGTGGGATTTTCCTCATGAGAGTAATTTGTAAAAAATTTTAGTCACATGTTTCATTTTCCACCTGTGACAGGCACTTGTGAAATGATTAACATGATCCAGTAGGGTTACAGAATATTAAGTGACAGCCAGAAATAAAAGTAATGAAACACGAGAGTGAGACAAACTATTCTCTGAGATAATTTTTATAAAGTAATCAATTTATTACGACACAGCAAATTCAAACAATAAACACTTTCTAAAAAAATAATTTAAAACCAATGAAAGGATAAACATCAAGCAAGACCCTAACAATTTATGTTATTAATAGTGCCTCTTTTTTTTTTTTTTACTATAAACGTCTAATAAAAACCCTGTAAATCCTGCAGATACAGAAGCCATTTTCAAGGAATCAAATTAACCAGAAGCAATGACTCAGGTATGATATTGGCTACGAATGGTGATGGACCAAACCAGCTTTCAATATCCTTCTCTGGATGCTAAGAATAACTCTCAGAACAGGAGAAGCATTCTGTGCATAATTCTCCTCTCTATTATCTTTACAAAATGACCTTTCAATGGGATCTGATCCAAAACTCTTCTCAGTGAGGTAGACAAACTGGTGACTTATAACTTTGTCACCAACAACTCCAAACAGGATTAGACTCTGCATCTAACCCCGCGTTCATCCCACTTCATAGAAACAAATAGTGAAAATGATTTTACTAACGACTTCTATACACTTCATACATTTTGTGAAGTTCGTTATTTTTTCCTTCACTCCATGATACAAATCCTGGCTTGCAAGAGTGCTAGCATAATATGCACTTTCTAGTTGCCAATGTACCTCCAAGATTTAGAGGTTCAGTGATTATAGGATTTAAATAATTTTAACCCCTTTAAATTTGGAAACTCTTTAAATCTCATTATCTCTGCAGCCGTTGACAATTTTAGAATCAGCTTGCCCTTTTCTAGCTCCAGGTCTAAGGATTATAGCATTTTAAAGAGTATAAATGCTTTTCTACAATTCTACAAAGAGTTGTCCCTAACCAGCTGACCTACAAGAAGTAATGCCAGCAAGTTCTCTAGCTGGTAACTGCTGATCAGAGTTAATAAATAAAAAGATATGTATGTTAAGCCACAAACTATCAGGAAAACAGGTAATTGCTTCCTTAACTCCACATGAAGCTAGTGAATCAGAAGACTTGATGTAGGAAGGGTAGCAGACTTTAGACTTTTGTCACTAACTGTCTAAGAATGAGAAAGCAGAAAATGTTGGGGACCCAAAGAAGCTCGCCACAGCAGATAGAGTTAGTTGAATGATTGGGAGCCATCTTGCTCTTAAAAAATGCTGTTACCATGGATACCCTTGAATCCTTGGTAACCCTCTGAGGTCTTACCTCTTGTGTCCTCACATTTATGTATCCGTAGTGAGTTCGAAGGGGCCGTCTGTGTGTATAGGAGAATGGTATCCATTTTGTACCAGGTTGTCCAAAGCAGTTTAGTAGCAATGGGAAATTCACTTCGTTTACAAGGCGTACAACCAGCAGGAAGAGGAACGCTGCTATGAAGCTCACTGCAATCACAGACTTTCTCTACAAAACATCAAAAAAAGGAAGAAGAAGAAAAATGAATGAATGAATGAATGAATGACTTTCAACCAAAAGCAGTCACAAAAGGAGGTTTCTTTATTCCTCTCCTTTTTTCTTTCAAAGGTAACAAAGGACTCTGTCATTTAGCATATTTTTACTTGGAGACAGAAAATAATTATTTAGCGACCAGGTTGCCTTAGTGTACTGAGCCTCTGAGAGTAAGCGGAGTAGCTTTCTTGGATTATCTTTCTATTCTATTCCTACTCCTCCTTTCCTTACCTCCCTATCTTCTTTGACAACTGCTATGCAATTTTTAAAACTAAAACGGGCATTCTCAACTTTAAGAAGTCCCTCCTAATTGTTCAATTCCTTCCCCACCATCATCTCTTCAATCTTTTTACTAGAGGTAAAAAGTCTCACCACTTCAACACCTTGAAGGCATTATCATTGTTGTAAATTTTCATTCTGTAATAATTATTTATTGACTTTTCCTTCATGTAACTGTGAGTTTCTAGAGAATCGGGGTGTTCTATGTCATACTGATCTCTGTATCCCAGGTCCTTGACACAGTATCTTACATAGCATAGTGAATAAATGAATGGATGGACAGATTTTTTGTATTCTTGTAGACAAAATATCATCAAGCATTATTCTGTGTCTTTATCTAGCACCCTCCACGTGTACAAGACTTTGCCTGTGCTATTGGATCCAAAAAGCTAACAATAAGAGTAGGAAAAAAATCCATGCCAAGCAGCTTAAGAACATCCCCCTAAATATGTTGCTGTGGAACAAGAGCAGGAGCAACTGCATCCTACTGGGGTGAGGGAAAGCAGAGATGTGTTTGAGACTGAGTTTGATAAAATGCATGAGTTTTAATCAGTAGAGAAGTGTAAGTGGAGCTTTCTAGGCAGAGGGACAGAGCAAAGAGGCAAGAAAACACGGGGTTATTCACAGTCACATAGCACTTTCTCTTACTGGGGTACAGAGAAAACAAAAAAGCTGGAAACACAAATGATACCGTTATGGGGACTGTTTGGATACCAAGCTAAGAAGTTTACTGAGTTTGCTAGGTGGTGGAAATTCAAAGGAGGCTTTCGTTTGTTTTTTTATGTTTTTTCATGTTTGTTTGTTTTAAAGGTGACTATTATAATCAAACATCGGTGTTTAAGATGCCTTGGAATAGGGAGGAACTAAAGGTAGACATCAACTAGTTAGGAACTTATTCCAATTGGATAGGATAGAGGTAATGAGGGATGGAAACTAGAGCAGTGGCAGAGGGAATAAAGAAGTGAAAAAAGACATGAGAAACTCTATTAGATGGGAGGGAGAAATCTTGGCTACTAATTGGATAGAAGTGGCAGACAGAAAAGTCAGAGGCCTGGTATTTTGAGTCTCAGTAACCGCAGAAATACTGGTCTTATCAGGAGAAACCAGAGTGGTCAGAGCAAGAACTGACTTAAGAGAATAAGAAGATAAAGCCCTTGGCTTTCTAAGTCCTAGTTTTCAGGGACTGGTGGGTCATCTGGATGGAGCTGTCAAGGAGTCAGGTGGAAAGTCAAGTCTAGAGCTGAAGGCAGACATCAGAAACAACTCTGCCTGAAAGTCCAGGGTGAAGGCACAATGAAATGTTCCTCCATGAAGTTGGACTTGACCTCTGATTCTCCTTCAACCTTAAGGGAAGCCAAATAAATTTCTGGGAATGACTGAATGTTTGTTGTTGTTGCTGTTGCTGTTGCTGTTGCTGTTGTGTTTTCAACTTACCACTTCATGGTGTAATCAGCTTATTTTTTTGCTCTTCAGGGAATGTCCCCAAAATAGAAGAGAAACCCAAAGCCAGCCCCTGTAGCCTCCCTGAGCCCATAGTCACACTCTCTGTAAGGGCAATAGAATAAACCTCCAGAAATCAGAGACACCCAAAGGAAGTCTTTGCTCTTAGCCCCTATAGTTTGTAAAAACCCCATCCCTCTCTCTAACCAGACAAATTTTTCAATTACCTGAAAGTCCTTTGAGTTCTGCCTCCTCAAAACCCCTTATCTCATCACTAACCACCACAGCCTTACCTCATTTAACCTTCTAATCATGAAAAACCATTTTTAATTTGCTCCTCTGTGGAATCATTATGTCCACAACATTGCAATGTGTCAAGGTAACAGCTTAAACGAGGTGATGGATCTTACAAGTTTAAAGGAACACAGACCAGAACAGATGGCTAAATAAAAGCAAAGGGGCCAGTGACCCATTAAGTAAACAGGTAAGAACCTTTTTATCACCATCGGGTAGCTTGTTGCAAAACAGCAGTTTGCACTGAAGGAGACCCAGATGGGATTTGTGCCTTTGTCCAGTCCAGAGCCCAGCACGGCTCTCTGTTTCTCTTGGTCACTACACTGCACTGCATGGCTGGGGGTTTGGGGACCAAAGTATAGATGGCCTTTCCGAATTATCTGATAGCGCATAACAACACATACATAATACATAAATGAGACAAAAATAAATCAATCATTTTGAGAGATACTTCAAAATTGAATGAAATCACAGTTGCAAAATAATAATCTGCTCCCTAATAATCTGTGTCTGCATCCCATGTCCGACCAAAAGGAACCAAGTAATGAGTACAGAGAGGATGAGGTGAGCAAATGGAGAGAGAAAGCCAGACACTGACTCCTCTGTGATTGATCTGGAATAATATTTTGCAGTGGGCTTAGGTGCTCTTTTCATAACTCAGGCTTCTAGTCCAATTTCTGTTGTGTTACCTGGACCTGATTCTTTGCCCTTCTTCATGCTTCCATATTCTTGTTCAACATGAAATCATTCTCATAGTGCTGATATAAAACTACTCTGAAGTTTCACTAGAAAAGGTATAACTTCAAGCGCATTCTGTGCTCTACAAGGCAAGGACAACAGGACTCGATGTGAAAGTGCATTTTTCTAGCAGTCATTTCTGCCAGATCATGAGCTTCAGCAATTACAAAAAAAACCATGATGAGGCTTTTCAGAGTCTATACATACCAGAATGCAGAGAGAGTCTGTTGGGGAGCAGGGATGTGGGAGTTAGGGAAGTGAAAAAACACTGATATGCATGACATATGAATGTATTCACTCTTTCAAGTCACAATTGCCCATTAAATCTATACTCTGTATAGATTTGGTGAAGTGTTGAAAAATAGAAATAAAACCAAAAAAGCAGACCATGCTTCCAAAGAGTCACAACTTAGTGCAGATAGAAAGTAAACAGAAAAGTGTAATACTACACATCAAATAAGGTAATGGAGGTATGTTCAGGTTGCTATGACAGCCCAGAGGAAATGGAAGGGAGAGTTGTATGATGGACAATTCAAGGTGTGCTTGCCCGAGGAGGTGGTATTCAAATGGAGTCCTGAAGAATGCGGAGGAGTTAGATAAGTGAAGATGAGAAGGGCATTCCAGGCAGAAGGAACAGCATAGACTAAGGCACGAAAGTTCAGAAGGCCTTAATTTGGTCAGAAACTTGCAAATCACTTGGCAAAAGAGTACTGTAGATTGCATGTAGTGGGAGATGATGCTAAGGAAGTAGACAGGGTTCAAATCGTAAAACAAAAAATAATAAGCGAAATACATTAATTCAGATGCAATTATCTGCCCCATCTATCTTACATTAGTATGATGAAAGGATAAATGTACCATATTTTATAATTCCGAAATATTCTTCACTTTCCAACCATGTGAAAATGTATCAATCCATTTTATTTGAATTTTCCATTTAACACACTATAATGCCCTGCTTCTAATTGTTTGACTTAAATTTATTCCATCATTGGCTTGTTCTAGCAACTGTTTTGAGTCCATCAACGCTCAGCAAATTAGAAGATGCTACCTGTTTACACATGTGTTCTATGTCTAACAATTTGTTTATAGAAGTGATCACTGCTGCCTTTATTGAAGTAATCAGAGCATCACCTAGATTCAACAACCAACAATTAGGTAAGTAAAAACAACAGTAAAGACTTGTCAAGTTTATAATTTAGAAAAGACTCAGTCTGACAAACTTTCATATGGCAAAAATCTAGCATAAATTTAATAATCATTCTCCTAAGATCAGAAGCATGAACATTCAATGACACAAGGGTTAGAAAATGCAGAGCACAGTTCTGGCACACAGTGAGCACTGAAAAAACAGAAGATGTTATTATTATGATATAACTACTAATGATCAGAGCCCTGGTGGACATGAGCCAATTGGCGAGGATCAGCCAGCCCATGTAAATGCATGATAAGAATTTAGAGATGTCTTTTTCTCAATTATTCCAAGCATCTGCAAACCCTTGAACTATTCAGTGCAACTTATCCATACAGGCTCTGAGAGAATGTCACTGTGCCCAAACAGATCTGATGAACTGCATCATAGAAAGCTTTCTTCTTTTTTCTTAATTTTGGGCAAGTCTGAAAGGGGCCTTTAACAGCTGAGACATTTGGAATTTAGTGCCCTCTGTGTTGCAAAAATATGCATCAAAAATGTGGCATTCCAGTTGCTCATTCTTTAGAGTTGGAATATCATTTATTAGACTTAAGCAGAAATACCTATTTCAAAATATAATGGGGAGAAACTTTATTATTTAAGGAGAAAACAATTGCGAAATTTAGACCTAGCAAATTTGGAAGCTATATTTACATTTGTATGTTTTTATTCTTTCTACCACAGAGTTAGTCTTTAACCACAGAATAATCTTAACTTTTAATTTAGTCAGTTGCTAGATTTTATTTTGTTACTTTTTCATAAATAATAAACAATAGCATAAAGGTGCATTTTTCTATTTAAATAGTATTAATTAATTTCTTACCAGGGTAAAATGGTGTAGACTTTTGTCCATATGCTGTCATTTATTTAATAATATAAAGTACCACGTCAATTGTATTATTTATATCAGTGCTCAATCACCTCACACACTGGCAGGTCCTTACCTATTGCCTATTTGTGACCTTACCAAATACAAATTCTTTACTATGTAAAAAGTTGTGCCATCAATGGAATTCTACCTTGTGCCATTGGCCAAGTTCCAAATCCAGTTCTCCCTGAAAGTAATAAAGTTTATTTTCATTTGTACAAGGATAAATTGGCAAAGCTCAGGGTATATAAATAAAGCCTTCATTTGTTTTGTTTTCACTATTGAATCAACAAACTGGATCCTGCTTATTAAACTATACTGAGCTCTGGAGAAAACCTCACTCATTTGTTGGGAGAACAAGAAAAGGAGTGCAATAAAATGGTAGATGGTTCTATATTGGTGGAGTCCGTACAAGAGCTTAACAAGAGCAACTTTAGGCAGTGTAGCTGGTGAGAGAATTATTGTGCTTATCAAGAAGAAAGTAGTGAACATCAAACAAGGTCAACATGGGAGAATAAGCAATATTTCAGAATCCAGGAGGCAGATGAAGAAAATGTGATAAGGTAAGCAGGTTAGATTTTGAGAGTAGGCTTTGGGGAGGGCAAAGGGAGTGGAGCTAGACAGGCAAGAAGGGATCTGATTATGGAAGGTCTTGTATATCATGCCAAAGAGTCTGGACCTACACTGTAGGTCCAGATATACAAGACCTTCCATAATCAGCATGGGCTAGACAGGATTAGACCTGATATGGGAAAGCTCTCCCTGGAAGTGGTATGGTCAATGGATTGGGAGATGGGAAAGACCCTTTCAGGAAGGATAACAACAAAAACAACAATGGACTATTTCATCAGATTTCACTAGTGAGCATTATGTCAATATGAACACTGCAATTGTTACTTTCAGAGATTAGCTTTTTTTCTCCTAGAAAGGGCACTAAGAATAAAATCCAAGTAGAGTGCATATGTATGAATGATCATCATAGTCATAACAGAAGATATTTGAGAGCTATCGTTTGGCAAAATACTTCTGTATTTCCAGACCAAAAAAAAAATTAATTATGTAAAGCTATATATATATAGCTGTAGAGAGATTAAGTGGCTGGTCCAAGGTCACAGAGCAAGGAAATATAAAGAAAGGTATTGAACTCAGATATTCTGACTCTGGAGCCTGTGTTTTAATGACTGAATTAACTAAGTTGTTAATTGTTACTCATACCAATGGGGATGCTCTTACAAAACTGGTTCATAAATTTTAAAAACTAGTACTAATGCTAAGTAGATTTTGTAATAAATTTTGTCAATAAACAAAATACTTAATTCATATGGAAATCTAAGAGGCTGATCTAAAGCATGGTAATAATATTTACTTCAAAATCAGTAATTTGTGGGCAAATTTAATTAATTTTGCCTAAATCTGGCTTTATGCCCAGTATTAAAAAGACTTACAGGGTACCATTGGTTAGCACTCAGGAAAAATAATGCAATTATTTATTCTTCCAAGTCTGCTAAAAAAACATTAGGTTCCCTATATCAATCAATAGTATGGAGTCATTGCAGGCAGTTTGTAGGAACCAACATGAGAGAGTGGGTATGCCTTCCTTTCTCAGCACCACAATTCCATGATCCTTTTATTCAGCTATTCAGCAAAATGTTGATTTTAATAAGACAGCAAAACATTTTGTTAAAAAAAAATGGTTAAAAGTAGTAGAACACTATCGATATGGTGACCTGCGCTAAGTATTTGGAGCCTACTTTCAGACATGGGTATAATTAATGCGGTAAGAATTTACAAATCTGACAAACAAAAACCAAGGCAATAGAGTTCTCATGGGCACAACTGTCAAATTATTCTGTGCAAAAAGCTAGTCCTAGGGAAAAATCACATGTGCCCAAAATTTCCTCAAGAATATTTTTTTCCCAGTGGAGACTTCTTACAGCTGCAAACACTATAAAGAAGTTCAAGTTAACAAAAGCATTGTGAATTTGTCAGATGACATGATAAGAAGTCTCAGTGAACTTTCTAACATCTACTTTAAAACTTTAATGAAAAACATCGATGAGTTTTCAATATGCACATTTTTCTTATTTTATTGGAGGAGGGGATTTAAGTTTTCCTGGCCAGATTTGACTTTCAAATCACTACGACATCAAATGAAAACAATCATGGCTACGTTCATTGAGTTTATTTCACTTTGAAAAATTATATAAAACCAGTTTTATCTCATTTGGCCTCATCTTTATCGAATTGCTTCAGTGTATGTCCTTTCACATAGCAGAAAGAAATCAAAGTTCTTCAGAAATACAAGGCAGATTGATATTAAGTATATAGCATGAAGAACCCAGAAAGTGATTGTTTAGTGTGGCTGTACAGATAGACAGAAAAATATAAGTCAAAGGGCTGGTTCTTATGATGAGAATATCAGAGATTGGGGCAGATGGTCCTAAAGTTATTTATTTTTTTAATGAAATCTTTGTAGTGTAGGAAGAAATATGTTATAGTCTACCTGTTATCTTCTCCCTGTGCCTGTAGCATTCTGTTGAGGGAAGAGAGGTGCTAACTAACCAGGAACAATGAAGGTACTTAGATAATCAAACCAGGTACTTTTGCTGTATTCTCAGCCACCTTAGCATCTTTTTTGGCCTTACTTGGTTTCTACAAACATCTGCTGAAACCAAAATAAGGCCAACAAAGAGGTGGGTTTGTCTCTTAGAATCAAATCCTTACTTTTAAGATGTTTAGAACACTGAAATGGAGCATAAGGATACATTCAGGTCATCTTAGAGTCATTAAGGAAGGAGTCCTTCCCAGATGCATCATGACAATGATGAGAATGACAGTGATAAGGACGATGATGATGACACCAACTCAGACATGTTACTTTTCTGTGAGTCCACGTGACCTTACATGGAACAGCATTTATCTCTTCAAGCACATTCAGACATATCACCTCACACAATTTCCCCTATAACCAGTGAAGTAAGAAAGGAAGGTTGGATGCTTAAAGTGTCACTTTTCATCTCTCTTCCTCTCTGGCTTCCAGTTCATGGATGGGGATAGGATGGAATGGGGTGGGTGGAGAAAGAAGATGGAAGAAAGAGGTAAGGAGAAAGGGAAAAGGAAGGAAGGATTCCCCTATAATTATGTCTTAAAAAATTTCTTGAGGATGTGAATAAATTTTGAGAAACAGGCAGTATCAAACACAGCGTCTTGAATTTAGAAGATATTCAGTAAATACTTTTTGGAAGAGAAAAAGAAGGAAAGAAGAAGCAAGAAGGAGGAGGAGGGGAGGAGGGAGGAGGAAGGAAGGAAGGAAGGAAGGAAGGAAGGAAGGAAGGAAGGAATGGAAGGAAGGAAGAAGGAAAGGAGGAGGGAGGAGGGAGAAGGAAGAAGAAGGAAGGAAGGAAAGAAGGAGGAAGGCTGAAAGAAGAAGGAGGAGGAGAAAGGGAAGAAGGAAGGAAGGAAGGAAGAAGGAAGGAAGGAAGGACAAAGGAAGGAAGGAAGGAAGGAAGGAAGGAAGGAAGGAAGGAAGGATAGAGGAATTAAAAAGTTATTCTCTTCTAAATACATGTGGTGAATTATCCAAAAAGTTTCATATTAGTCACTAGGAAAATATGTTTTCTTATAAGAGGAAAAATATGTTTTCCTATAAATGGAAAACTCCATAAATTCTTCTTTTTTCCTCTTAATTCACCTCACTTGGAGATTTCTGTGTAGATTTCATGTGGGTGTGGTGGGGAGGTGGGGGAAGAAGAATTGGATGGGAATATAAAATGAAGAGAGAAGAATTTGAGTATTTGTTGACCTGGACTCATCACTGAGAATTGCTTTGAAGTTCCTGACAGAATTTGCAGATCTGAATGGCAGTAAACCTGATTAAAGCAACATCCTTTATATGGCATGCAATGAAGACTTACAAGAATTCATATTTTTTAGAAAACAAACTCTTATCTGAGAATAACACTTAAAGTTAGAATCTCACATCAGGGAATGAAAAGTGGATAACAAAAGGATACTCTGTCCTTCTAATAAGGACAACAGACAATGGCCAATTTTCTGAGGGGAGGGACCTGCAAGTTTGCTGTGGCTCAGCAAGTTTCAAATACAGTGCCAAGTACTTTACAGGAATGAAAACAGATTCCCACCAGCATCCTATCATAGCCTTCGGGTGGTCAAGATATACTAAATGAGTCAGTATATGTAAACTTGGGTACATTGCTTAACCTCTTTGCTCTTCTGTTTTCTTACCTGAAACAGGAAACAGTAGTACCCTAACTAATATGACTAATAAAGGTTTAAATAAAGTTACTGCATATAAAGAGCCTGAAAGTACTGTCTGTCAAATTTATTGTTAAAGTATTAAATCAAATCTAAAATATCATCAATTGTTATTCATACTGTTGCTCTATATATAAGAAAAACAAAATGGGAAGTCTAATAAGAGACCTCTGCAAGAAGCTAAGATATCAAAATAGTATCTCCTTAAAGTTAGAATATTCCAGAAATAAAGCTTGCATTCAAAAAGGCACAGCAAAAATAAAGGGAAAATAATCTCTCCTGGAAATTTGAACCACATGTAGGTACTCAAGCAGGTTTTGATACAAGCATACACTACCCATGTGATTCAAGAAAGATCTCAGTAATTCAATTTGTTATAGGCTGATAGCAACTGCAAGGTGGCATTTAGTATAAGATATACATCACTCTCAGTTATGTGAAAAAATGGGAAAACATTTTAAAATCAATGAAATATGGTGGTATTGTCATCATAGTAGTTGTCATCATCATTATCATCTTAGGGAACAAAAAGAATCAGGCATGGGGCCTAGACAACTATTGTAACCTATTCTTCATCCTACACCCTAAAGGAAGGAAAACCACACAAGTCCCTAAAGAAAGGGTGACAAAGAGTCTGGGAGTTGCCCAGGACATTGGACTCCACTAACGTAAAAACCCTTTGGGGTTTTATCTTCTTTTCAAGATTGTACAAGTTAATAATGAAAACAAAAACAACCAAAAAATTTGTCTACGGCCATCCCACCCTGAATGTGCCCAATCCCGCCTGATCTCGGAAGCTAAGCAGGGTTAGTACTTGACGGGAGACCACCCAGAAAGACCAGGTGCTGTAGCCGTTAAAAAGAAAAAAGAAGAAGAAGAAGAAGAAGAAGAAGAAAGAAAACCCACCTTTTTTTGAACATGGTTAGACTACCCTATACAGGCATGCGTATCACACCCCATCCCTATGGCCAGAAATCAACTACGGCACCTCCCTGTATCTCTCTAAGGAACAGATGCTGTCCTCTTGTAGGTCAAAGTTGAACCTTGGCAGAGGAACACATAATATTAAACACTCTTTTGCTGAACACAAGCAGAGTTTTGCCAGAACACAGGTCTCATGGTGACAATAAATAGTATTGCGCCAAGAACACTTGAATATTTAAGTAAGATAGTTTTCTTATCAATTCTGGATTTAATATTGCATTGACAGTAATTTGAATTGCTCATGCAACATAAAGCACATTAGTTTATTACTTATAGTCTCCTGTGCTAGAGAATAGCAAAGGCAGAAAGATCTCCACTGTTAAGCAGAAGCCTGGAAGTACAGGCACTAGGCCTGTACTGTTATCAGTGAGTCTTTGATATACTTTTTTATTATCAAGACCAGGTCAGTCAATGCCATATTTCCAAAAGCCTACTAGCCAGTTCTATTTGAATGCCCCAGAAGCAACTCAAAATTCAATAGTCCAAATCTAAACCAATGATATCTTTCCTCCCCGGTCTCATCTTCCTCACCTATCACTAAAGTTATTTTAGAGTCCCAATAATTACAACCTCAGTTCTACTTAGCAGCTATATGACCTTGTGTATCTTAATATTATTTGTCCCTGTTCCTTATCTATAAAATCGGAGTCATTATAAGAATTAAATAATGAGATAATACATAAAGGACCTAGCTTAGGGCCCAGCACACAGCAGGCAATCAAGGATCATTAATTTCTTATCGCCACATATCAAGTCCCTTGCATAAGCTAGTTTTCCTTCATAGAATGTCTTCTTCTTTACTATCTTTGTCAGGAAAACTGCTACTTATTCTTCAAGACCAAACCCAAATGTCATCTCTTCTGTGGAATTGTCCTGATGCTCCAGGTAGACTTTAGAGCACTTTGTGCTGAAGCAAACTTCACATATCATGATAATTAGTGGATTACCAATCAACCTTCATCATTCAGTCAAATTCACACATAGCACACCATGCCTCCACATTCTCCCAAGAAAGACACTGTTAATCAACCACAACACTATTTCCCTAGATCAGGATGCAACTTCTGAATTCTTGACACAATGCTCCAGGCAGTAGTGGTACTAATCAGTGTAATCTGGTATATTACCTCTCTAGCATAAAACAGGTAGCAGCTTGATGCTAGAGGTTATGCTTTCCTAAGTCTATAACTCATGTGGCCACAGGGAAGACTGTTATCCTCTTGAGGTCTCGATTTCCTCATCTGTATGATGGAATGCTTTTAGGATCCTAGGTGGCTCTCAAATCTAAGACTCTATAGTGATGACCCAGGGGCCCTGATTGGCCAAAGCTGGTATTACTAAAAGGAAGGCTTGCAACAGCTTTATACATGGCTCCTGCCCTGGGTCCAGGCCCATTTCTTACACAGAGTTAGGGATGCCTTCGGACACTCACGAATTGAGCCTGGTGTCTATGTAATTGAAATAGAAATGGGGTGAGGATTTGTGATCTTTCAACTTGGTAGATAGCAACTGCCACTTACCAAAGCCTACCTGATTGCAGCTATTTTGCACCTGCTGAGAAAAATTTTGCAGCAAAAGAGATTATTTCCTTTTTAACCCTTGTCTAAAAAGAAGCATCCACATTTTTTCAATAAATTGTACAGAACAGGATCAGGTTCAGTCTCCCACATGTATGTGGACACCGATGGGTTAATACACCTGGTCAAACCACTTCCACTAAGCCCGGGCACTCACAATAAAAGTTTTAAGTGTCCATTGAGTTAGTTTGTTGAAAATCTGAAATAAAAGCAAAGACAGGCTGACATTTTTCATTTCAATGCATATTTCTTAAAATAAGAAAACAAAAATTTGTTTTTATATCTTATATGGGACTACATAAAGATGAAGATTTCTCTGGAGACTATTTGCTCATTCTCTAAGCCAAATATTCAAATTTAATCAGTAACCATTATCATAAAAATACACACAAAGGTAGTTCCAGGGAAAGAATTACCAATAAATTGTGGGGGAAAAAAAAGCCATTTTCCCCAAATTTTAGAAACAGATTCAGTCGATAGAAAGTGAGCTTGTGCTAAATCTTAATATTTCAACTAAAATCTCTGCTCTAGTGCCCAAGACCTAGCCTATGTAGGTATGCTTTGGCAGAATTAGGGCCTAATGGTTGAACTGTCACAACCCCTAAAGGGCTTACCCCATGGCACATTGAACTTCTCCTGTGTATCTCTGTTCACTGTTGAAATGACTGGCTTAATATCTCTTTCTCTGTTAGACTGTGAGCTCTTGAAAAGGAGAAAGTCTGTGTGTCATGTTCACCAATGCCTCCCCATTGGCAAAAGCAGCCAAGCCAGAAACCTTTGTACACAAACCTCGAAAACAAATGAGTCATCTGGGAACAGTTTCGGAGCCCTGGGTGAGCGCTGCATGGTTCATCTCCTTTAAGTGCATATCCACTGGCCGATCTCAGCAAAAAGGCAAGGCTACCTACCTCCACACCTTCGTTTATTCTTGAGTAACTAACCATGAATTCATAAGATGAAACTTAGAAAACACATAATTCCTCCTCACTTAAAAACAGTATTTGCCGAATTTGTTAGGTAATTTTCCAAAGGACGAAGTTGGACCCTAGTCTTAGCACATTTTGAGATTTTCCTGCATTTCGTTATTTTTAGGCAATATTTTGCAAATTGGGCTTTACTCCTGATTTTAACAAAGCCTCTGCTTCCCAAGCAAAATAGATGAGCAGTTCAGCAAGACGGGGCAGCTTTTATCTGCAAAGAAATCTACTTTTCAGCAGAGCAGACAATACGAGCCAAACAGAGACAAACACATGCAATATTTCCTAAATGCGAATTGTGATTCTTTTCTCCTGAGGGATGTGCAAGTGGCAAGGTAGTTTATTCCCATGTGGCACTGATAGCAGGTCCTGAACACTTCTGAATATATCACTTTTATTGCCTTTTATATTGAATTACTATGAAAGAAAAAAATACTTTTGTGAGAATTCAAAATCAAAATACTTTAGGAGCTTTTAGAATCCACCTTGAAGACAAAGAAAAGCTTAAAATAACAAATAATTCTGTTCTGCTAAAGGATACCACCAGATACCACTCCCACTGAGAGAGGGCCTCCTCACAGAAAGGGAGATGTTATCAAATATTTATGCTGACTTTCAGGGAAAAATGGTAAGTGTTCTATTGGGGTTCAGGCACTCTGAGCCATGTCCCTGCTGCTTTAGAACTTGCCATGAAATGGACAAAATTTGCTGCAGGATGCTTTGGCCTATAACATGTCAGCACTGCATGCTCCTTCTGGGACTTGGTTTAAGATGCTTCCTAATGGTATATTTCACCAGAAATCTCACTTCTCCATTGTCCATCGACTATAAAGATTCTTGTTCAACACATATCATGTCTTGGTTTTTCAGATAAATTTTTAGTAGATCTCCTATTCTTTCCGTGTAATCAAGAACTCCACAAAACAAGATAAGTTGTTTCAATCACTTTAACTCAAGGCTTGTCATTTTCTATTTAGGTGAGAGAAAGTTGTCTATATAAGATAAAGTCCAAGTGGCTTAGCATGATATAAAAGCCTCTTTATGATCTGACCTCTGACTGTTTGTCTAGCCTATCTCTCAGCCTCCCCAAGTTCATACTTAATACTTTAGCTATAATAAGTATCTTGTGGTTCTTGGAAGGCCCCATGCTTTTTTGATGGCTTCATATGTTGGAATAGTTCTGTCTACCCAGAATTTCAGTTCAGGGGGGAAAAAAACCAACAAAATGAAACAAAAAACCAATCTGTCTTCACACTCTAAAAACTTCGCCATCTCTCAGATAGTTCTCCTAGCCTTTCTACTATCTCATCAGGAAGTCAGATTCTTGTAGAGTCCATAGCTAGTTAGCTAGCTAGCTAGCTAGATGATAGATGTTAAACAAATATAATATACATTTTATACGTAGATACAAATTTTACATGTAGATATAAAATCTGTACTGTCTAAGTCATATTATAATTACACTCTCATTAATTGAGCACCTACTGTGTGTATGGAATTATGCTGGACGCTTTATACACATTTCCTCTAATATTTACAACTGCAATCCACGTAAATACTCTTATCCCCCATTTTACAGTTGAAGAAACTTATTCAAAGGGGATAAATGATTTGCCTGGGACAACAGCTAATAAGCAGTGATGTCAAGATTCAAACCAGACTGTCTAAAAAGCTAGTGATTTTTACATTATACCTTGAGAATCGCTTATCTTGCGGCCTGTATTTATTTAGTTATATGTCTGTCTACTCCAATAAATTACAATGTCTTAAAGGAAAGGACCACATCTTGGACCCTTAGTCCCGGCAACTCATTCTTTGGCACTTATTAGGTGCTCAAGAAATGTTGATGAATCAATAAATTAAATGAATTTATTTATTTTCTGCCTCTGTGTTTTTTAGGTAAAAAAAAAATAGTTATTGTAAGTGAAAACAGATGCTTGTATATCTCTGGATGTTTTGTTTTAATCCTTTTCAAGAGGCAATGTAGTCAAAAGAAAAGATGATTTGGAGGTAGACAATATTCTAAACTCAGCTCCTCATTGGACAAAGTAGCTCCTATCTACAAAGTTCTAAAAGGTAAAACGGAGATTTTTAAGAGCCGTTTCCTCACAGATTTATGAAGTTTAACTGATAAAACTTATAAAAATCCCTTCCTTCATAAACACCAAAGTTTCATACAAATGTTGATTGATCAGTTGTCTTTCTCATTAGGGTTGAAATTCTACAAGGACAGGAATTACGTGTGTTTGTTGACACTACATCATCCTAGTATAATATCTCATACAGGTGGTGCTCAACAGATGTTTGCTGAATACACATTCATGGTTCGTTGTTTAGTAAAATACTATCGTAGACATTTTGGGTTTCTAAGATAAGGCATGGTGTGGAAATAGAAGGTAAAAGCAAAGAGAGAAGTGAATTTCCTATATATGAAAAGCAACAGGGATTTTCAGATTAAAAACTGACAACAGGAGGGAAAGAAGATAATTAAAGTCAAAGAAAATAAGATCAAACCAGGACCTAAGTAGGGTAGCCAAAAATACATTTCCTCAAAAAAGACACCTGAACTTTTATCATCTAGTGATATTATAGTTTTCAATGCATTTTAGAGTATGAAAATGTGTTTTCTACCTCCCTAACACACACACACAACATACACACACACACACATGCACACACACACACATGCACACACTTTCCAAGAAATTGGCTTTGATTTCCAGATTTTATTCTCTTCTAATGCCTCCTCTCTGGAGCCTACCTTCATGAGCTAGCTGTGAACATTAAAGAAACCTGAGTTTGCTCTAAATACATACACATTACCTCTCCAAACCCCTAATGAGGATTAGATGTAAAAAAAAGCATGGGGCCTTTCAATGTTCTTCTCATAAGAACAGTGAGGATTGAGAAAAGTAATATACATTATGTATCTGGCACATATTGAGTGTTCAGTAAATGTCTATTCTATTCTAATACCTTATCCTCAATCCTGCACCATGAGAAACAATTTGTAACTACTGAGACTCAGTTCAGCAGAGCTGAACACACACACACACACACACACACACACACACGCAGCACGTACTGCCTTTTAGCACATACACACATACACACACTCAAATACTTTACCTTTTACCAAGCACAACAGTACTGAAGTCCAACATTTCTAAAGAATAATACACTTGGTAGAACATTCAGAGAGTTCTTAACTACAAAGACCTATGCTAGTAACACCTTGAAATACAACCTTTGGGTCCCTTTAGTTTGAAAAATCTTCAAGAAGCTATTTGATATCAAAGAACATACCTGTTTTCAGTAGCTTTAAACTATAATTGCTCAGGCTCCCTGGTGGGAAAAAAAAATAAAGCCTCATAAAGAAAAAGAAAAAGAAAACATCTCAATAAAGGCTACGGCGGTGGGGCAGGGTGCGGGGATCTCTCATTGGTTTGCAAAAATTCTTAACAGAGCTCTTCTTTGTCATATCATGGAGTGGGGAAGCTGCCAGGAAAAAGAACTGAATTATAATAGAAGGAACAAGGAAAGAATCACACTGCCTTATAACCTGATCACTTTTGGCAAGCCGAACATCTTTCCTTCCTCAACAAAAATTATGGAAATTTGACTTATCTTACCTTCAAATAGGTGAACACAATGTATAAAATAAATGAAGCCTTCCCAAGATAGTTTATTTTCTTAGCATAATAGACAAGTGCATTAACTTCACATAAATTATATGCCTAAATACACTACCAACATGCTACTACATACCCATCGCTCTGCTCCCTTAAGTAGGTTGAACTTGACCTTCAAAGCCCTTGAAATGTAAAAGAAACTTTACTCTTTTCTGACATTTATGAGTGTCTTTTCTGCTTGACTGCCTTTTACCACCTGGAAATAATAGTGAAAGCATTGTAGACAAAACCTGCTATAAACATTGACAAATAACAGGAAAGGCAGACAGTTTTATTCCAGGCAGGTTAAACCTAATCTAATCAAATCTAATTCTCTCTCCTTCTGTAAGCCTACCACTATGTTCAATTTATTTTTTGATTAGAAGTGCAATATGATAGTCCTCTGTTGGACGGCAGTTAAACAATACTGAGGCTTACATTTTCCCTACAAACAGCTCTGATGAAACAACAGATTTTAAAGGTGTTTTTTTTTTTTTCGAAACACAGTGTCAGATTAAAAGTTAAGTTCTTTTTTTTTTTAACGCCTACAGCACCTGGTCTTCCTAGGTGGTCTCCCATCCAAGTACTAACCAGGCTCCACCCTGCTTAGCTTCCAAGATCAGACAGGATCGGGCGTGTTCAGGGTAGCATGGCCGTAGACTAAAGTTAAGTTCTGAGAAGAGTATAAGGGGAACTTTTTCTCAATGTTTTTTAACTCTGAAAATTTATAGATTAGTTTCTTCTAACCAATAATAATATGAACCTAAAAGAAAAGTGTTCTGGTCTTGGGTTTCGGAGATTGAAGAAAAAGAGCTCTTCAGAAATGGCAGTGAAGACATTACATTACATATATTTAAATACTGAATAATGACAATGGGACTTGTGGCTGAAGAATAGTTAGCAATTCAGTCGGCAAGGTGCAAAGAGCTATTTTCTTTCTACTGAAAAAATGGACACTCCCTCATCAAAAACAGAGTTCCTTATTTATGCCCTACAAATAGTTGTGCATGGCCAGTGTGTCTTCATGTGAAAATTTTCAATGGCTAATAAATTATCCTGTTTCTCCTATTCTTTAAGTACGGAATAAAGCAAATGCGCGCGCGCGCGCGCGCGCGCACACACACACACACACACACACACACACACAATTTCTCCTTCACGACGTACACACATGCTTAATTCTACCTATAATATACCAGTTCTTAAGCAACAGATTGTGTTTTAAAGTTTTATTTTTAGAGATAGAAGGAATTTTACCATGGTCTGTACTTCCAAATTAACATTAGTATATGACCTTCACATAAAAGACTAGGAAACCTTCCACAATATGTTGAGATTTCAATAAAGATGGTCAATGTTTCTTGTACTGAATTTGAGAATGACATGTAACTGCAGAAGACAGGTTAGTGGTTTCTTACAAATAGTCTACCACACAATCCAGCAATCATGCTCTTTGGTATATATCTAAAGAAGTTGAGAACGTATGTCCACTCTAAATCTGCACATGGATGTTTACTGTAGCTTTATTCATAAATGCCAAAACTTGGAAGCAACCAAGACGTCCTTCAGTAGGTGAATGGATAAATAAACTGTGGTGTATCCAGACAAAGAAATATTCAATACTAAAAAAAAAAGAGCTATCAAGTCATTAAAAGACCTAGAAGAATCTTTAATCCATATTATAAATAAAAGAAGTCAATCTGAAAAGTCTACATACTATATGGTTCCAACTATATTATATTCTGGAAAAGGCAAAACAATGAAGACAGTAAAAATATCAGTCCTAGCCTGGAGTTAGGGGGAAGGGAAGGCTAAGCGGGAGAAGACTAGAGGAATTTTAGGGTAGTGAAATTACTCTATATGACAATAATGGAGGATATACGTCATTATAAATTTGTCCAAACCCATAGAATGTACAACACCAAGAGTGAAGCCTAATGTAAACTACAGACTCTGTGTGATGATGATGTGTCAGTGTAGATTTATCGATTGTAACAAATGTACCATCCTGGTGAGGGATGTCAATAGCCAGGGAGTATATGTATGTGTGGAGCCAGAGAGTATATGAGAAATCTGTTCCTTCAGCTCAATTTTGCTATGAACTTAAAACTGCCCTTAAACAAATTAAGTGTATTAGAAAAAAAGAGGGACAGGACAGCTGCGATAAAGAAGAAAGGACACCTGCCTTGGGTATCCTTTGGCCTTTGTTCTAGTCTGGGTTTTTCTACTAACCAGCCATGTGGCCATGGGCTCTTTTGGATTTAGTTTCCTTACATGCAGAATTGGTAGAGAGGGTGAATAGATTTAATATTTTCTAAAGTCACCTGTAGCACAACATGGAAATTTTTGTATGCCTAATGATCATATATGAGGGGTAAATGATGGATGAGTGCCACACTAGGGGGAAAAGAGGACCCTATCAGCATCTACCAAAGTATCCACATCTACCAAAGTATCCACAGCATCTACCAAAGTATCCACAATTTTGTTGATCAAACATGCAAAGATATAACACTGTGACAACAACACTGTTGACAAATATCAGCATTTGGAAAACTCTCAGTAAGGTAGAAAGATGGGTAAAATTCAACATGATTAAATTTTACAATGATAAATGGGATAAGTCATAAATTCAGTTTTTTAAAAAAAGTCATCGTTTCAATAAAAGATGGGTAGAAATGTTTCCTTGATATTAGCTGAGGGAAGAAAGACCTTAGGTTTGAGCTGACCAGGACATACAAAATGATTGGCATAGCCGCTAAAGAAAAGAAACAACTAAGGGAATTAGGATCTGGAGCAGAGGAAAATTGAGAAGTGATTAAGCATCAAAATCCTCACATTGAAGAAAGAGTTGGCATATTCTTTTTTGAGCAGAAGATAGAACTAGGTCTATTAAGCAGAAGTTCAAGGAGGTGGATTTTGACTTCTTATAAATAATAACTTTCATTTCCTATATCAGAAAGTGTTTCTAGGGTGTTAATATGGCCCAGGCATAATCGAGATGTGGGGCAACCAAGACAGGCACAGACTCATGCTCAAGGAGCTCATGGTCCAGTAATAAACAGGCTGTTCTGAAAGGAAGTGAACACTCCAAAGGAAGAAGTAGTCATGCAAAGGCTTACTGATAACTTTTAAAGGGAAATCTTGTATTAGGTGACTTGTTAAGTTAAATCTTTTTTTAAGTGTCCATCAATGAGTGAATAGCTAAAGAAGATGGGGTATATATACACACAATGGAATGTTACTCAGCTATGAGAAAGAAGGAAATCCTATCATTTGTGAGAACATAGATAAACCTAGAGGACACTATGCTAAGGGAAATAAGCCAAAGACAAATACTGTATGATCTCACTTATCTGTGGAATTTAAAAATAAGAAAAGACAAAGTTGAACTAAGAAACAAGGAGTACAATGGTGATTCCCCAGGACTAAGGGGTGGGTGAAATAGGGAGATGTTGGTCAAAGGATACAAGCCTTCAGTTATAAGATGAATGAATTCTGGGGATGTAATGTATAGCATGGCAACTATAGGTAGTAATAATGGATTGTATACTTAAAATTTGCTAAGAAAATAGATCTTAAGTGTTCTTACCACAAGCACAAAAAAATTATAACTAGGTGAGGTGATAGATGTGTTAATTAACCTAACTGTGGTAATCATTTCACAATGCATACATAAATCATCATGTTGTACACTTCAAATATATACAACTTTATTTGTCAATTATACCTCAATAAAGCTGAATGAAAACAAAACAAAACAAAACAAAATCTTTTTTCAACTTTTATTCCAGGCTATGACTAGTCCATGGCATGGAATGGCATTTCCTTTAAAAATTGCATTAAATAAGCTGATCTTACTTAATGGTACTTATACACCAAGTGTCAGGACTTGTCACAGAAAGTACTTAAATTAAAAAAAATAACAACAACAACAACAACAAAAAACTCTTCATTACCAGTTCATTCATTCTTTTAACAAACATTTCATAAGGGTGTCCTCATACCTGTTCTGTGTAGGTCTGCCTTGTGATGTCAAAAGCTCACTGGTTTTTCATGAGCATTCCTTAGGACCCATGTCTATTGGTATGTGCATAATCTCCCACTATAATGAAGCCACCATTTCTAACAAAATAATATTAAATTGGGACTGGGAAAGCTTTACCTTCCCAAAAGATGGGGCACCAACAACTGCCATTTTCAACGTTGCTGTCAGAATATTAAGTTCCTGAGAAGGTTCACTAGTCATTATGAGTTCAGGCGATGTTTTATGACAGGCTACAATGAATACAAATCCCAAGAATTATCTTGGAGGCTTCTCAAAATAGTACTGTAAGAGTTCTTCAGTGAGGCTGCTAAGTCTTGTGGCTATAAATCTCCCCCAATAACACTGCTTATTCAATTTAAGGTTGCAAGCCCAGGGAGATTGATGAGATGAGTTGTCCACTAGTCAAGGGAAGAACACAAGATCTATCCTATCTTATTTCATCTTCTGTTTTAATCATTATAAGTGTTATGTAATGTGACATTCACACATTATTGAAGACATTCAAGGAACAAATTGCACATCGCTAATCAGCAGATCATTTTTCATTTTCATTTCTTGCAGACTCTAAAATTAATGATGCCCTCTCTTTTCTATTAAATTTTTTTAAGTTATATTAAATAAGAAATTGAACATGAGAACAATAAGCATTTCTTTTTTTTTTTTTTTTTTTTGCCTTTCGCAATTTCGGTGTTCTTCCCCAAGCTAACGAACCCCAGCAGTGTTAGAAAAAAGGCTTAAAGAGCAGCAACTTATTTTGTTTCAGTTCGTTATATCTCTGACAAGCAACTCGTTCCTTCAGGATCCAAAATGTTCTTTTCCCATTTGATTCTTTCATGTCTGTTATTCCTCTTTAATTTAGTGGTTGCAGTTCACTTGGATGCTATTTCCTATCTGCTAATTGGGGCCAGGGGAGTGTCCGGATGGACTGGGGCAGCAAGACCATGATGAACTCACCGGGCTCTGTGCTCTCTGTCAGGCTCTGCTCCAGCTGGCATCTTCTCTGACAGGGCTGTAGGAGTGCCCCTGTGGCTGGGGCAGCTGATAGAGGTGGCACTTTGGCCCTGGGCACTGTAACCCAATCAACTGGGGAAGAAAGGGCTGGTCCAAGCATCCTAATCCACAGTCCCTCCAAAGATGTATTGGGAGATTTTAATTTAAAAACTCTTTTAATATGCCATTGTAAAATATTGAAGAAATTTCATCAGAAAGAAGCTCGGGGTTCTCTGAAACTTAAGTTTTTTTAGTAGGCCTCAGGAATCCTTTTTATTTTCAAGTAAGACAGTCAATTAAAACATCTATCTCTTCCTTTCCTGCCCAAAACAAGGCAGTGTCCATAGGTTATTATTCTCCAGCCTCTTTAATACAGTACCTTTTTCCTTAATAATTTAAGTGTTACCTCATCCTGACATTTCTCTGCCAGAGCTTTCAAATTTCAGCCATGGGTTGATAAAACTGCCTGCTCTGGCACAACAGCTTAGTAAATAGGTCAGGCCAGGCATTCTGTGCAATGTCCTCCACCCTTATTTTATTCACACATAGCTGTCCACCTCCTGAAAGCCACCTTTCTTCAGGCAATACTCACTAGCTGATCTACTACTGAAAGGGAAAAAGAAGCAGCTATGTTTGCGGCAGCTATGTTTGTAGCGCTGGCACTACAGTCACACACCCCATAATGACGTTTCAGTCAACAATGTACCATATATACACCAGTGTCCCATAAGGTTATAATGGAGCTGAATTTTCAGCAAGAAATTGAAGGATATGTGGTTCAGACAATTTTTTTTTTCTCTAACAGGAGAAATATCTGTGGGCTTTGGTAATAGATTCCCTCTCACTCACAGCACCTCAATTTTTAAGTGCACAGATTACATTCCAATCAGTTAGCCACTGACCTATTTCAGCACAGAAGAGCCTGTCCCCACAGTGCTACACATTCAGAGGTGATACAGTCCTCCCAGGTCTAGCTGGATGGTCGTCAGAGTGCATTGCCATAAATTCTCTGTTGAAGACCTAAGACAGTACAAAGACACAGGTCCACAGGAGCTACCTTAACATGTATTACGTGCCACTGTCACTTTAGTAAAAGCTTTCTGTGGTAGTGTGGAGCCAGTCTGTCCCTGTACTTTGGAAATATTTTCAGGTTATAATGACATAAAGCATAGATAAGTTTTATTTCTTCCATCAATTTAATGTCAGAGAGAGCCCTTTGTGTCAGATAGGGTCAACAGAATCAAAAACTAATTTCCATAGTCCAAATATTAAGTCTTAAGTTCTATACCCTTTCTTTGTTAAACACTCTTTTTTTTTTTTAATGAATATCACTAAGTTCCTTAACCTGACCACTGCTCCAACGTGCAATAGCCAAAATCATACTGCCATGATGAAACCCTATGCTCCTTTATCTCTCCATCTTGATTTCTTATTCCTACTGACCCTCAGGCCACCTTTCACTCCCTCCTGACTGTCACTGTTATGGTGATCTGTGCCTGACCCAGCCAGTTTCTCCCTGATATTTCCAATCAATCCAGCCCACCCCTGGTCATGGAGTGGCATTGACAGCTTTGATGTTCTATTTCTTACCCTGGCAAAAGGAAGCAGTATATATAAAGTCTACAGTAGCATACAGTAATGTCTTAGCATTCACTCAACACTCACCCACTGACTCACCCAGAGCAACTTCCAGTCCTGCATACTCCACTCAGGCTAAGTGCCCAATACAAGTGTACCATTTTTTATCATTGATACCATATTTTTACTGTACTTTTTCTATGTTTAGCTGTGTTTAGATATACAATGCTTATCATTGCCTACAGTATTCAGCACAGTAACATGCTACATAGGATTTTAGCCTAGAAGCAATACTCTATGCCATATAACCTTGGTATGTAGAAAGCTATACTGTGTAGATTTGTATTAGTGATGAAATTGCCTAATAATACAATTTGATGCAATTTCCAGAAAGTACCTAGTCATTAAGCAGCACATGATTGTATTAGAAAATAGGTCACCAAATGAAAATATTCCAGTGTGGGGAGACTGTGAGGTAGCTGTGAAGTGGGAAGGGAAGAAAACCCATTAAATTTGAATTTGGAACAAAAAGATCTGGGTTCTGGTCCTGGGCCTGCTACTTACTGCTCTCTGGGCCTTGGTTTCCTTTGCCGTAAGGTAATACGTGTTTCAAAAGCGCAGCTACAGAAATACACCCACCTACCCAAAGAGTCAGCATTCTTATTATCTATGGTTACAGGAAAAAATAGAAATAACATTTTTAGTAGAAGATGAAATGACTAAATAAATAATGAGATATTCATTCCATGGACATGTAGTAATTTAGAATGCTTGATTTGAGGTAACCGTTCTTTACTATGTACCGGGTACTGCTTAAAGCATCATATCTGAATTAACATATTTAATCATCAGAAACAGATGAAAATCTGAGGCACAGAGAAGTATTTACCAGAGGTTCCACAGTAATAAGTGTCAAAGCTTGGATCCTAACCCAAACAGTCTGACTTTCATCTGTGTTCATGCTGCCTCTCAGAAAAAATGTGCCCCCAAATGCTTGAGGAAAGGATCTTGCCTCACAGAGACAGATCAATGGGGCTCATCCTCAATGAAACTATCACCTTTCCAATGTGTTAGTAGCAAATAAAGGTTGGGATTAGAGGTAACACAGTGGAGTATAAGTAACATAAGGTCCTGTAAACATAGGTTTCAATAACACAAGGGGAAGGAAAAAACAAACCTGTTTTCATTGACGTTCATGGTACTAAAAATTTAACTTCTTGGACAAGATGAGAACATGTAATAGCACGAAACATATTTTGGAGGGTGAAGACTGGTTCCACATGATAAACATGAAAATTAGATTTTTGACCCCACATCTTCATACTCCAGTGAGCTAAATATAACGTTCATTTTCCTGCTTCTTGCAGGGTAATCTGAGTCAGTCGATATCTTTCCAACCACATCACCTGAGACTCCCCAAACAGTGCTCTCTTCCCTAGCTCTGGCCATTGCCTGTCTCTTACATTCCCAGAGGCTTGCTCACACACTTCCGCACATAGAAATGTCCTTCTCTCAAGTCATTCAAGTCCCACCCACTTTTACGGGTCTACCTCAAATCCAATCTCCTCCTTACCCACTGACAAGCTCATTTCCTGCCCACTTCTTGGAGATCTCCCTGTCCACCCAGCCAGATCTTATTTCTCCCTCATCTGAGCTTCAGTAGCATTGCACCACTTGTCTGAATCTCTTTGCAGTAAGGGTTGACTTGATGGTTCTGTGTGCCATTCCCTCCGTTAGACCTTCATTCCCTGGTGGGAAGGACTGACTAGGACTTACACTTCTAGGTACTTTCTTTTCCCTGGGGCCAGCAGATAGTGACTGCTAGGCTGGCATGCTTGGGGGACTGGAGTCTGCCGTGGTTTGCTATTTAGAATATGCATATTAAAACATCTATATAGAGATGTTGAAGGAGGCACTGTTTTGGTCATTCTGAAAGGAGATATTGGACCATAGGACTTAAGAAAACAGAGAGGATAAAATAATTAACTTTTAACTCCAAGATTCTACAGTGACTATATACCTTCCTTTTCTCCAAAGCTTCTAGACAATAGTCATAGCTTAGGCCCACAGGCTAAAAATGGTAGCAGACAAAAATCTCAGTAAACAGAAGAGGTTGCTCCCCTCAGTCAAATAATGAATCGATATCTTCCCAACAGAGAGCTGGAGATGTAACTTCTTGGGCTACTTCTTATACTAGGAGGGCAGTGGAATGCAGACACTAAGAATACCAGCTCCCAAGACAGGCTGATTGCTAATCCCGGCTGCTCACAAGTTATGTGGCTTTGGAGAAGTTACCTAACAACTCTGTGCCTCAATACTTTCATCTGTAAAATGGGGTTAATAATGATATTCCCACCTCAAAGCTTGTAACAATTAAAAGTGGCACACTTAGAAAAATGTTACGCTATTGTTTGCAAAAAGTTATTATTTTTTTATTATATTATAAAAAGTGCATATAATCAGGAAAGAAGAAACTATAGATGCTCTTTACATCCGTATCATGTAGAGAAAGAACAAATTCACCCAACAGACTCACTTTTAACAATGCTTAAGCTCTTTGAGAATCATCATGTACATCCCACAGGATAGTCATAAAGCAGGCTTGCTTTTACAAAGCCTGTGATTCGAGCTAGAGATGATGAAGTCACTCTTTAATTAACCTGCTGCTACCAGATGATCCTAAATAAACTATTCATCTTCTAAATAGATGAGCTTCTCACACCTACTAAAATGAATCCAAAGAAATTGCTGTTAGCTTGCGGGGTGGGGAGAGGCCTCAGTTTAATGTGACCATGTAACTCCATTTCTGATGGGATTTATATACCATCTCACACTCTGCTGGTATCAACAAACGGCAGGAAAATAACATACCTGACCAAAAAAAAAAAAAAAAAAAAA